>NW_026906975.1:100000-347500 GCF_033978795.1 Nerophis ophidion | reverse complement strand
GCGTTCAATAAAATACTTCTACTTGACTCAACTCCTGCCTCCTCGAATTGTTTTCCTGCTCCCGGCCCGGGTGAGACGGCACTGAAAGTGCGTCTCAACAAAGAATATATAAACCATGCACTCCATGCGGAAAAAGTAGTAAAAAAGAAAATAAAAGACAGCAACAACAACAGCAGTTACACCCCTACTGCGTGTTGGCGTTTGTGGCAGAGAAGGACATTTTGCAAGAAACTGTCTTGAGAAAAAATAAAAATATATATAAAAATTAACAAAGTAACTCAGCATGACTGTTAAAAGACGACACCAATTAGTCATGTTGTCAGCGTATGCCATGTAAGATCGCTGCAAACTTGTTTGTTTGTTAGTTTGTGTTTAAGTGTGTATCTTTCTAGGTACAAATAGTGTAAAAACCCCGAGGTTCAAATAAAAATAAAAATAGTTTAAAATAAAATTAAAATAGGAGAACATTTCATAGTGCTAGAGTGAGATAAAAGTGAGATAGTGAGATAAAACTAAAAATAGATGAAGAAATGAGAAGAAATCATAAGAATTAATTCAAAATGGAATAAACTAATGCGTACGACAGAGATAATGTGGGGGTATTGAAATAAGATATGAATAAATTGTAGACTGAAGAGATACATGTATGTTTGTGTATAGAAATAGCGCTGTTATATATGCAAATATATATATGTATATTTTTAAAATAATGGAACAAATACAAACCTAGATTAATAACTATAATAAGTGTTCATATGTATAGCATGATAAAGTGGGATATGCGTTTATTCGCTGAGGAAAGAAGAAAAAAAAAGAAAAACACTTTTCAAGTGGTGCTGACCCTTGCCCTTAGGAGATAGCCAATACACATTTTCAACAGTGCACACATTTGCATAACACTGGAAGAATATAGGAACGTCAACAGGAAAACCTGTAAAACATGGAGAATTATTGGAAAAAAATGAGTAAAAGCAGTACAGCTACCAGCTAAAATAGCAATATGCAAATGTGCAGCACACACCAAAGGAGCAGACGCAGTGTCACTGGGAGGTGTGTTTGCTGACAGCAGCAAAACAAGGAACAGGAAAAAGAAATACACATTTACAATGACAAATTAGTGACATAAATAATGATATACTAAAATATATGCAACAACAAAGTACTCCAAAAGAAAAAGATAAATGAATAAAAAAAAACAGAGTCACGTTGTACAAAGAATACATCTATGTATGTCCAGACAATACACTAATCGTACCAAACAATCAGTAGAAGTGGGTAGCAGTTGTGAGCCATAGGTGAACTTATGGCTCAACAGGAGGGACATGACTAGAAGTACCATACTTCCTATAGTTTAATTCATACAAAAAATAAAAAAAATGTATACAACATCTATGCATGGATTTTATTGAACTAAATGAGAGTGAAGGAAAACATTATTGTCTGGTCATAGTAGATGCATTTTCAAAGTGGGCAGAAATATTTCCTAAAGGAAAAGCAGATGTGCTAACATTAGCAAAAGCATTATGCAAAGAGTTAGTAAAAATGTACAGTATATGAACCTTACAAGTACAACAGGACTAAGACCCTTTGAAATAATATTTGGAAGACCTTGTCAGCTCCCCAAATTTTGAAAAATCAATGAAAAGGAAACATTGGCATTCTCCAAGGGGGGAGAGAGGTTGTAAACAACTAAGACAGCAGTAAAGATAGTGGAAAGACCAAGCTGACTACACTTAGCACATTGTAAAAAGGTCATGTAGTGGGAAAAAAAGTATTTGGGATTGTATTTGTCTTATTAAAGGGACATGTTAACTAGCACACTACAAATTCCACTGTCACAGTTGTGTCAAAGTTTGATAATAATTGGTTCCTGTTTTGGCAATTAATTTGTTCCTTATGGCAGAGCAAGTAGGAAAGGCTACACAAATTGATTGTATTGTATGCAAAAGCCCAGACAATTGCTCAAGATGAGTCAAAAAGGTTTGATTGAAGTAATGAGCAAAACAAAATGTACCTGTAGCTAAAGAGACAAAACAGAAACTAATATTTGATAAATATGTAAAATAATAAAATAAAATAAAAAAAAGCTAATTATACCTGCATTGACACGTACAACAGTTAGGAAACTTATCATAAGATAACTGCTTACACATAGCAAATGTATGAATATTTGTACAAGGATTGTTAACATATCTGAATAGTTTTGATACCTGGACATTGGAAAATAACTAGACATGATGTAAACTGGCAAAGTGTTTTAGATCTAACTTGATCGATCCAATGGGTGTCCAAAGAAGTGTATCTGACGACTATAAATTGGTAAATTAAGTTGTAGCTGGATTTGAATCCTCTGTCTACTGGTGGTGTACGATTAACAAGAATGTTGATAGAATAAACTATGTCCACTAGAACGTAGAGGGATTAGAAAATTACACAGGCCGACTTGAAGCCGTCGCTGATCAACGCCGCCACCTTCCTTATGGCTTTTCAAAACCGTATGACACTAGACATGTTGTTAGCGGAAAAAGGGGGCGTGTGCACAATATTTGGTGAACAGTGTTGCACGTTCATACCAAACTACACTGATGCAGAAAGTAGCCTGACCAAAGCACTGGAAGGCCTGCACACCCTTAACGGTAAGATTAAAAAGTACTCTGGCATAGATACATCTATGTGGGAGGGGTGGTTGGACGTGTTTGGCAAATACAAGTCTTTGATATTTAGTATCTATGGCCGTTTTCAACAAGACTGACGTTGTGTGGATGTTGTTATATTTCCTGTCTTGTGTTCTCTGCCTAACCGTCTTGATTACCACAGCGATTAGCCCAGCAGACAATAAAGCTGTTCGGACGCACTTTCTGGCGGACGACAGAGAAGATGAATCTGACGACGAGAATACCTACCTGGATGGTGTTCCTGATTTATTTCCAGAAATGTCATAATAAATAAAAAAATACCGGACAATTCTGCAAACTTTATGGCTGGCTCACATCGTGGTCACTCCGTGATCACTTACGACCGCCAGACACTTTTGGATGTGGACAGATCGGGCCATTTTGGACTGATAGACGCGTGCTTGCTAAACCTGCTAGCTAGCATGGGAATACTTCGGCGGCTACATCCAGCGGCCTGTGAAGCAGGGGAGTATAGTAGCAGCGGAGGCCGTCTACGGAGCAGACGCCAGCGGTGTGATCGGAAACGCGGATGCCGAGCGGGTCTCTCCCTTAGAGATAGGGTGAGAAGCTCTGCCATCCGGGAGGAACTCAAAGTAAAGCCGCTGCTCCTCCACATGGAGAGGAGCCAGATGAGGTGGTTCGGGCATCTGGTCAGGATGCCACCCGAACGCCTCCCTAGGGAGGTGTTTAGGGCACGTCCGACCGGTAGGAGGCCACGGGGAAGACCCAGGACACGTTGGGAAGACTATGTCTCCCGGCTGGCATGGGAACGCCTCGGGATCCCCTGGGAAGAGCTAGACGAAGTTGCTGGGGAAAGGGAAGTCTGGGTTTCCCTGCTTAGGTTGTTGCCCCCGCGACCCGACCTCGGATAAGCGGAAGAAGATGGATGGATGGATGGATGGATGTTTACTTGACTCACTTCCTGGGAAACTTATCAAGGAGCTCTTTGTATTATTAGGTCCATCAGTGCTAAATATTATAAACTTATCACTTTCCTCGGGCACTGTTCCCCTAGCATTCAAAAAAGCGGTTATTCATCTCCTCCTTAAAAGACCTAACCACGAACCTGACCTCCCGGTAAACGACTGACTGGTGTCTCACCTTCCCTTTATTTAAAAAATCCTCGAAAAAATTGTTGCAGAGCAGCTAAATGAAAACTTAGCGTCTAGCAACCTGTGTGAAATCTTTCAATCCGGTTTCAGGGCAAATCACTCGACTGAGACAGCCCTCGTAAAAATGACTAATGATCTATTGCTAACGATGGATTCTGATGCGTTATCTATGTTGCTGCTCCTCGATCTTAGCGCTGCTTTCCATACCGTCGATCATAATATTTTATCAGAACGTATCAAAACACGAATTGGTATGTCAGATTTAGCCCTGTCTTGGTTTAACTCTTATCTTACTGATAGGATGCAGTGTGTCTCCCATAACAATGTGACCTCGGACTACGTTAAGGTAACGTGTGGAGTTCCCCAGGGTTCGGTCCTTGGCCCTGCACTCTTCAGCATCTACATGCTGCCGCTAGGTGACATCATACGCAAATACGGTGTTAGCTTTCACTGTTCTGCTGATGACACCCAACTCTACATGCCCCTAAAGCTGACCAACACGCCGGATTGTAGTCAGCTGGAGGCATGTCTTAATGAAATTAAACAATGGATGTCCGCTAACTTTTTGCAACTCAACGCCAAAAAAACGGAAATGCTGATTATCGGTCCTGCTAGACACTGACCTTTATTTAATAATACAACTCTAACATTTGACAACCAAACAATTAAACAAGGCGACTCGGTAAAGAATCTGGGTATTATCTTCAACCCAACTCTCTCCTTTGAGGCACACATTAAAAGCGTTACTAAAACGGCCTTCTTTCATCCCCGTAATATCGGCAAAATTCGCTCCATTATGTCCACTAAAGACGCTGAGATCATTATCCATGCGTTTGTTACGTCTCGTCTCGACTACTGTAACGTATAATTTTCGGGTCTCCCCATGTCTAGCATTAAAAGATTACAGTTGGTACAAAATGTGGCTGTTAGACTTTTGACAAGAACAAGAACGTTTGATTATATTACGACTATACTGTATATACCTTTTATATAGAGATATACATATATATATATATATATATGTTTATACTGGCTCACCTGTACTGGCTTCCTGTGCACTTAAGATGTGACTTTAAGGTTTTACTACTTATGTATAAAATACTACACGGTCTAGCTCCATCCTATCTTGCCGATTGTATTGTACCATATGTCCCGGCAAGAAATCTGCGTTCAAAGGATTCCGGCTTATTAGAGATTCCCAAAACCTCAAAAAAGTCTGCGGGCTATAGAGCATTTTCAATTCAGGCTCCAGTACTCTGGAATGCCCTCCCGGTAACAGTTTGAGATGCCACCTCAGTAAAAGCATTTAAGTCTCACCTTAAAACTCATTTGTATACTTTAGCCTTTAAATAGACTCCCTTTTTAGACCAGTTGATCTGCCATTTCTTTTCTTTTTCTCCTCTGTCCCACTCTCCCTTGTGGAGGGGGTCTGGTCCAATGGCCATGGATGACGTACTGGCTGTCGGGAGTCGGGACCCAGGATGGACCGCTCGTCCAGAATCAGGACCCGGGATGGACCGCTTGCCTGTGTATCGGCTTGGGACATCTCTGCGCTGCTGATCCGCCTCCGCTTGGGATGGTTTCCTGCTGGCTCCGCTGTGGACGGGACTCTCGCTGCTGTGTTGGATCCACTATGGATTGAACTTTCAGAGTATCATGTTAGACCCGCTCGACATCCATTGCTTTCCTCCTCTCCAAGGTTCTCATAGTCATCATAGTCACCGACGTCCCACTGGGTGTGAGTTTTCCTTGCCCTTATGTGGGCCTACCGAGGATGTCGTAGTGGTTGGTGTTGTGGTTTGTGCAGCCCTTTGAGACACTAGTGATTTAGGGCTAAATAAGTAAACATTGATTGATTGATTGATAATTATGAGGGAAAAATTGATGTTCAATCCTGAGTGTAAACATAGCTTGTTTCAAGGGAAGTTAAACAATAACTGAAAATCGCAAGAAGAAGTTATTAGGGATACGAAGATTATGGGGAATTTATTTGATAAACAGGGGGGAATGTCAGAAGAATTCAGTGTAAATTATCAAATAAAACCTTGTATTACATTGTGTTCCTGACGAGAAGAAAAAAGGCTGGAGCTTTCCAAGAAGAATGCTGGACTTCCAGGCGGACAGATGGCAGAATCTGCCCAACTTCCAGAGGAACTCTTTTAAGTATTTTTACGAACCCTCTTTGATCTATTTTATGGGACTTTCTTTGATCTGTTCGGGAACCAAAGGCAATGCTGGTCATGACCCACTTCCATGAGGAAGCAGCTGTGGGAAGGAGGGGGGTGAAAATCAAATAAAGAACCACGAGAACGATCTTGGGGCAGAGCATGGTGCAGGATTTGTACAGGCAGTACAATGGCCATGCCTCTCCTCGGATCCGAGTATAAATTTAATTCTGTCTCTGTTTGATTCTTTGCCTTTTTGTCCTGTTTAATAGATGTCATCAATGTTTGAACCTGACAGATGGAGGTCTCGCAACTACGGTAAGCAGCTGCCAACTTCATTTTCCCCCGTAGAAGAAGAAGTACGTTTGACACCCCTGATGTAAAGGATGCATAACGTAACCCCAGCCTCTACTCAGTGGCCTAGTGGTTAGAGTGCCCGCCCTGGGATCGATAGGTTGTGAGTTCAAACCCCGGCTGACTCATACTATAGAATATAAAAATGGGACTCATTACCTCCCTGCTTGGCACTCAGCATCAAGGGTTGGAATTGGGGGTTAAATCACCAAAAATTATTTCCGGGCGCGGCACCACTGCTGCCCACTGCTCCCCTCCCCTCCCAGGGCGTGATCAAGGGTGATGAGTCAAATGCAGAGAATAATTTCACCACACCAAGAGTGTGTGTGACAATCATTGGTACTTTAACTTTAACTTTACTGTTCCATCTATTCTATGCACCTTATAATGCGGTGTGCTTTATATATGAACAAAGTTTTAAAATAGGCCAATCATTGAAGGTGCACCTTATAATCCGGTGCGCCTTATAGTGTGGAAAATACGGTATATCTCCATCTTTAGTGATAAATGTGGCCCCCGGATAAACATGTGTCACAAACATTGTATTAGATGATATGTGGATGTTGTGCTTACTTGGACTGTGATGAAGCTGTGAGGACTCAGGTGGTTTGTCTTCATGCTCTTCAGTCTTCACAGAGACAACAGTCAGTGGAAACTTGCTGACATCAGCCTCCTCCTGCCCTACAGGACACTCTCCCTCCTGACTGATCCACACTTCCTCCTCTTCCTCTTTAATGTGGGGGGGCTGTGGATCCTCCTGCTGCTGAAGGGGACGTTCTTCTTGACGAGCGTTCATCTGTTGGACGTCCACAAGACAACACAAACAAACTTCAGCTCAGATGTGTCAAATGTTTTTTAGACCATCAAATATAATATTTTCCAAGTGGACTGACACCACTTTGTGGTGATGTTCTTCTACACATGGAATAATCATCAGTTATTGATTATTATGAATTGTGTTATTGATCCTGTTTTCTGCATTTACATTAATTACTGATTAAAAAGTAACAACTTAAAGAAAACCTCCTGCTGGGATTGTAGTTCCGTCATGACTGCATGAAGTCAGTCTGCACGTATAAAAGTGTCATTGTGCTGCAGCATCAAGTGACGCCAACTGGCTCCTCCCACTACCAACCTACCAGCCAACCTTGACGTGCACCTCCAAAATAGTCCCACCTCACGTCAACGGTGACCAGGACTACAGAGCTGTGGTCGGTTGGCTTTACTTTTACGCGCAATATCCTCTCCTTGTTCTCCATTACCTCCCTGCTTGGCACTCAGCATCAAGGGTTGGAATTGGGGGTTAAATCACCATAAATGATTCCCGGGCGCGGCACCGCTGCTGCCCACTGCTCCCCTCACCTCTCAGGGGGTGATCAAGGGGATGGGTCAAATGCAGAGGACACATTTCACCACACCTAGTGTGTGTGTGACAATCATTGGTACTTTAACTTTTTTCTGTGAAAGCAACATTTTTAACCCAACAAAAAACAAACAGAAGTGCAGCGAAGCACGTGGAACAAGTGCCAGTGAGTATGTATATATAAATATATACATATACACATACATATATATATATATAAATGTATAAATATAAACAAATATTTAGAATATTTGGGTACCTCATGTTTCGACTACAAACAAAATATTGATGCAAATTCATTTTGTGTGCAGTATATTAAAGCTATTTTTAATATTTAACATTTATTTAATTAAATATTTATTTTAGTCTGACTGAATAAGCATTACTCGCTTACAATTGTGCAAATAGTGTATTCATAATAACAAACATCAGTCGATTTAATTTCCATGATATGTCCACCCAATGCAGCTGAGATAGGCTCCAACACCCCCCCGCAACCTCAAATAGCGACAAGCGGTAGAACAATGGATGGATGGATGTTATCAAGGTAATAGAAGTGCGTGCAAACATCATTTGTATTTATTGCTAATAAAGTTGACACCAACATAAAGCAGACCACTGCAATAATACATTATATTACACTGTCATTACAATAACAATAATATTTTTTTTCATCCTGTAAAGCATCTTTGAGTACACTGAAAAGTGCTATACCAAATAAAATGTATTATTATTATTATTATACCATGTGACTTATTCCAGACTTAAATTACGAGACGTTCGTTTCTTTCTAGTAACAAATATTTAATGATGTTAAGTGTGACTGTAATATACAACAGAAACAGTTAAAGTATTAAATAAGTCAATATAATTCTCATAGAGAACATATAAAATACACTCCTCAAAAAAAACAACAGTTAAAGTATTAAATAAGTCAATATAATTCTCATAGAGAACATATAAAATACACTCCTCAAAAAAAACAACAGTTAAAGTATTAAATAAGTCAATATAATTCTCATAGAGAACATATAAAATACACTCCTAAAAAAAAAAAAAACAGTTAAAGTATTAAATAAGTCAATAATTATATTGACTTATTTAATACTTTAACTGTTTTTTTTTTTTTCTCATAGAGAACATATAAAATACACTCCTCAAAAAAATGCTCGCATTTGCTACAAAGGCCTGCTAGCGGGCTAACGCTAGCACGTTAGCTTCGAACAACATATGAGGTAAATAAGATAAATAATATGAAAATATATCATGTATATTACCTCATAAGCCGCGTGTACAAGAGAGGAGTGGAATATATTCTTCCTATTGTTACACCAGCAACTCTTTTTTGTCTTCTGTGGCCGGGCGAAGGAAGTGTGCACCACCTACTATTGTCCCAGTGAAACACGTGTTTGAAGGAAGTGTGCACCACTCACTATTGTCCCAGTGAAACACGTGTTTGAAGGAAGTGTGCACCACTCACTATTGTCCCAGTGAAACACGTGTTTGAAGGAAGTGTGCACCACTCGCTATTGTCCCAATGAAACACGTGGTTGGCCAACATTTATTCCGGGGTTGAGAACACTTCTATGACGTCACACAGGAGGAAGCACAAAACAAGATGGCGTCTGGCGGAGATTACGTTGTTTTGGTTATTATGGTTTCTAGGTCTTAATTACAACGTACATGTGCACATGTGTGTCGTTTAACAGAGTAAACGTCCTTATTAATTGTTTGTATGCGGATACATTAGTCTGAGTGCACTTTGACGTGCTAGCCTAGCCTGCTGGTTAGCTTAGCTTGTTAGCTGCTAACAAAGAGAGGCGGAAGTGATCGACACATCAAAGCAGAGATCCAATGTAAGTGTAAAGTGTTTTTATTGTGTGAACATGTCTACATTACAAATGATGTGAGTGTTGGTGAGTCAGCGACTAACTGCTGCTGTTGAAGAAATATTTGTGATGTTAGAAAAAAAAAAAAAACTACAGCAGAGTACAAGGAGGAACTTTGTCGAACAAAAGAGGAGAAGGCGCGACAACATCAACTACTGGACGCTGTTTTCAAGGAACATCAAGTTGTGTTACACATCCAGCCTTCCATCCCTCTTCTGCTTATCTGAGGTCGGGTCGCGGGGGCAACAGCCTAAGCAGGGAAGCCCAGACTTTCCTCTCCCCAGTCGCTTCGTCCAGCTCTTCCCGGGGGATCCCAAGGCGTTTCCAGGCCAGCTGGGAGACATAGTCTTCCCAACGTGTCCTGGGTCTTCCCCGGGGCATACTACCGGTTGGACGTGCCCTAAACACATCCCTAGGGAGGCGTTCGGGTGGCATCCTGACCAGATGCCTGAACCACCTCATCTGGCTGTTCTCGATGTGGAGGAGCAGTGGCTTTACTTTGAGTTCCTCCCTGATGACAGAGCTTCTCAGCCTATCTCTAAGGGAGAGACCCACCACACGGCGGAGGAAACTCATTTAGAATAGAATAGAATAGACTTAATTGTCATTATATTTGCATATAACGAGATTAAAGACTCCAACTAAAGGTGCGGTAGTGGGAACAAATATGGGTTTAAATAAATAACACAAGAGCTAATAAGGGAAAACGAACACTTGAAATAAACAGACCGCTTCGGCTGCTTGTACCCGTTATCTTATCCTTTCGGTCATAACACAAAGCTCATGACCATCGGTGAGGATGGGAACGTAGATCGACCGGTAAACTGAGAGCTTTGCCTTCCGGCTCAGCTCCTTCTTAACCACAACGGATCCATACAACGTCCGCATTACTGCAGACGCCGCACCGATCCGCCTGTCGATCTCACGATCCACTCTTCCCTCGCTTGTGAACAAGACTCCAAGGTACTTGAACTCCTCCACTTGGGGCAGGGTCTCCTCCCCAACCCGGAGATGGCACCCCACCCTTTTCTGTACGAGAACCTTGGACTCGGACTTGGAGGCTCTGATTCTCATCCCAGTCGCTTCACACTCTGTTGCAAACCGATCCAGTTAGAGCTAAAGTTCCTGGCCAGATGAAGAGACCTAATCCTGCAGCCACCAAACCGGATCCCCTCAACGCCTTGACTGCGCCTAGAAATTCTGTCCATAAAAGTTATGAACAAAATCGGCGCTTTGGCGGAGTCCAACCCTCACTGGAAAAGTGTCCGACTTACTGCCGGCAATGCGGACCAAGTTCTGACACTGATCGTACAGGGAGCGGACCGCCACAATCAGACAGTCCGATACCCCATACTCCCTGAGCACTCCCCACAGGACTTGCCGAGGGACACGGTCGAATGCCTTCTCCAAGTCCACAAAGCACATGTAGACTGGTTGGGCAACCTCCCATGCACCCTCAAGAACCCTGCCGAGAGTATAGAGCTGGTCCACAGTTCCACGACCAGGATGAAAACCACACTGTTCCTCCTAAATCTGAGGTTCGACTGTCTGACTTAGGCTCCTCTCCAGTACACCTGAATAGACCTTCCCGGGAAGGCTGAGGATGCTTCTACATATTGACACAAATATATAAAAAACACTAACCTTGTGACGGATGCTTTTGCAATTGTTTTATTTGATCTTTCCCAACACCTGGTGGCCACAATAATTCATGAAGTCAAGCTCATGGCTCACAATGTTGAATGATGCGGACATGTTTGTTACTGGATACTTTCTATCAGACTTCTGTTTTGGAGACTTTGTGTACGTATTAAGCAACTATAATTATTTGATATGCTTAAAAGTGCTGTTTTAGCTTAGCTGTTGTGTAGCTGCTAACTCCTCGTAGCTTACAGCAGGTGTGTCCAAAGTGCAGCCCATAACTATGTTTTTAATTGACAACGGGGAGTTTTGAAAATGTGGTATTTGCGTGTCGGTCCAATCAGCAGCCGTTACGCCCTGTTTCCTCATTGGACCTAAGTCTTTGGCTTGGTAGGCGGGTACGAGGCTACCAAGCCAGGTGGTACGAGCACGAGCACGGAGGTGCCTTTGTAGTGGTGTCGCAGCTCGGTGGTCGTGCCGTCAGGTAACACCAGGAAGGTTCCTTCTGTGCGATATTGACTGGTGCTTTTTTTCTCCCTGGACTCTGACTTCATATCTGGTGTTGTCCCTCAGACCTCGGCCAAGAAGCCACGTAAACAGTGTGAAGAATGTGGGCGATAAGAGTGTGTGTACGTGGGCATGAACTTGCACCCACTTTCAACTGGAACTCAGGACATATGATTAGTTGCACGGCCTATTCTAATCTATATTAAACAGCGTCCGGGGCTTGCGTCCACTGCGGGGGTGCGTCATCGCTCTCTCGGTGTGGGTCGTTGCGCTCTTCGTCTCCTGGCCGTTGTTTCCTCCTCCGTGCTGCTCTCCCGCTCGTTCCTCCCTCGCCCTTTTTGTACTCTAGCAGCAGATAGACAGATTGTAAGCAGGTGTGTAATATACGCACCTGGCTCAGATTGCCGCTGCAGTGTCGCTTCGCGTGTGTCATGCCTCTCCTCGCCGCCGCATGCCCCGCCTCCTGGCCTCCAGGTGGGCCCGCGCTGCTGCTTTCCGCCCATTGTCGGCCCGTCGGCTGTGTCTCTCCACACATACAATGTCTGCTTTCACTGGGATGCCGACTGATGGGATGTTCATATCTTCCCGTTTAGATGAGGAATTAATCATCGCAAACGGTTAAAAAGGGTGGGTGCAAAAGAGCACATTACTTAATCTTTCTAGCCATCTCCAGGTCTAAGTTGGATGTCAGTGT
This sequence comes from Nerophis ophidion, assembly GCF_033978795.1. Classification (NCBI taxonomy): domain Eukaryota; kingdom Metazoa; phylum Chordata; class Actinopteri; order Syngnathiformes; family Syngnathidae; genus Nerophis; species Nerophis ophidion. The sequence goes on along the minus strand of NW_026906975.1, from coordinate 335,100 downwards.
TGACCAAGTTCTCGGTTTATGTCCACAACCTTCTACTACATAAGTGAGAAGCATGATTTATATTCTAGAATTAGCTTTCACCATCTTAGAGGTGAGGAAGCAGCTCAGTATGTTAATATAGCAGCATAAGCTAGTTACTTCTGTGATCAATGCGCCGCTAAAAGTAGGTCCTTAGCGTTAGCGCTTATAATAACAATATCACTAATACTTGGTTAATATTCAGGTCACAAAATGTAAATGGTGTATTGTTGGCAATTTTTTTGGAGGACTTTGTGGGTCTAATAGAGGAGCTCCCATTGACTCCAATGTTAGCTGATTTTTGCTCACGTTTATTTAATAATTAAATTCATAAAAGTTTAAAACATATGTCTTACATAAGGATTGTGAATGATAGGCAACATTTTAAAAAGTGCAGTTTCCTTTGAATTTGTCAGATAAGTAAACAGTCCTTCAAATTAAAGATGTAAAACAATTGAGGTTGTTTATAGATATTATCCACTATGAAGTTACAGTAAAACTAAGCACACAAGGGAAAGTACATTCATATACACATGAAGTACACACACGTGTAAGAATCATGTTAAACACCAAAATATTGTCTTGTTCTCCTAAATCCAATATCGAGTATCCTTTGGTGAGCTGACCGTATCGTCACACCCTTAGTTGAAAGCACACCATCCCCATGACATGACACTTCCACGTGATGTAGAACAGTAGTCCCACATTTTAAACATACACACACATCTGAAGAATATTAAAAAATAAAATTGGTGGGCCAAACAAAATGTCTTGGCGAACTAATGTTTGGTATGGGCGATATGACCTCAAATCTATATCCTAATAACAATATATGTCACGATATATAATTTGGTGTATAATTGATACTAGAAGAATTTTAAAGCGGGTTACAAAAGCTCCTAATTTGGCAGCTGACATATGCAGTAACATATTGTATCATTTATAATTGTATTATTTTGTTGAAAAAAATATTTTTAATGTACTTGTTTATTTACTGTTAATATCTGGTTACTTTATTTGAGAAAATAATACTGGAAATGATGTAATATTTTACTGCATATTTCAACAACTAAATTAGGAGACTCTGTAGCCTGTTTTAAATTGGTTCTATTAGTAATTCAATATGAAATAATATATCGTAAAATCAATTTTAAACCAAATCGTTTATCCATAGTAAAAAGTCCTGTTGTTCTAGTTGGTTTTTCTTTTCCTGTGAAAAATGTTGTAAAGAGTAACGTGTTTGTGCATCACTGAGATTTCAAGACAGTTCATACAATAACTTGTTTTTCCTAAGTGCATGTCAAAGTACTGAATGCATTATGTGACTGAGCAGATATGGATGTTTCTCAAACTTGTGTTTGTCTTGCAGACGTCTGTGAAGAACATCTTCACCCTGAGCAACAGAAGTGGAGCTTCAGGATGCAGACGGAGGAGCCACAGCACAACATCATTAAGAAGGAAGAGGAATACCCACTGATCCCCCATTTTAAAAATGAAGAGGAACACCCACTAATCCCCCATTTTAAAGAGGAAGAGGAGGACCCACTGACACCCCATTTTAAAAAGGAAGCAGTGGATCCACAGACCCCTCACATTAAGGCGGAAGAGGAATACCCACTGATCCCCCATTTTAAAAATGAAGAGGAACACCAATGGCTACCCTTTTTTAAAGAGGAGATGGAGGAACCACTGACACCACATTTTAAAAAGGAAGCAGTGGATCCACAGACCCCTCACATTAAGGCGGAAGAGGAATACCCACTGATCCCCCATTTTAAAAATGAAGAGGAACACCAATGGCTACCCTTTTTTAAAGAGGAGATGGAGGACCCACTGACACCACATTTTAAAAAGGAAGCGGTGGATCCACTGAGCCCTCACATTAAGGCGGAAGAGGAGGACCCACTGACCCCTCACATTAAAGAGGAAGAGGAGGAACACAGCATCAGTCAGCAGGGAGAGCATCTTGAAGGACTGGAGGAGGTTGATGTCACCAAGATGCCAGTGACTGGTGTCCCTGTGAAGAGTGAAGATGATGAGGTGAAAGGTGAAAGTGAGGAGAGGGGAGGGGGGGAGCCTCCAAGCAGCAGCTCAACACAACACATGACAACAGAAGCTGATGGAGACCACTGTGGAGGATCACAAGCAGACAAGCTCTTAGCTCCACTATCAGATAGTGAGGACACAACGTCACACTCTCCTGACACTGATGATGAAGACTCTAAAGATGATAAGACATGTCACACTGACAACACTCACTTCACATCTTCTCACTGTCACAAAACTTTTAAATACCCAAGTGTTCTGAAAGAACACATGAGAACACACACTGGAGAAAGACATTTTTTGTGTTCGATCTGCGGTAAAGATTTTACTCAAAGATACATTTTGAAAATACACAAGAGACTACACACTGGAGAAAAACCTTTTTCCTGCTCAGAATGTGGTAAAAGTTTTGGAAAAAATCAAAGTTTAAAAGTACACATGAGAACACACACAGGAGAAAAACCGTTTTCCTGCTCAGAATGTGGTAAAATTTTTGTAAGAAATGAACGTTTAAATGCACACATGAGATCACACACTGGAGAAAAACCTTTTTCATGTTCAATCTGCGGTAAAGATTTTACTCGAAGGGACCATTTCAAAAAACACATGAGAATACACACTGGAGAACAACCTTTTTCATGTTCAATCTGCGGTAAATATTTTGCTCGAAAGAACTACTTGAAAATACACATGAGTACACACACTGGTGAAAAACCTTATACTTGTTCAGTATGTTGTAGAAGTTTTATACAAAGTATGCATTTGAAAAGACACATGAGAATACACACTGGAGAAAAACCTTTTTCATGTTCAGTCTGCAGTAAAGATTTTACTCAAATGCACCATTTCAAAGCACACATGACAAGACACACTGCAGACAAACCTTAAACATGTTCAGTGTGTTGTAAAAGTTGTATACAAAGTCCGTATTTTGAAAAGACTCATGAGAAGACACCCAGGAGAGAAAGTGTTGAGTTGCAGTGTGTGTGGTGAAAGATTGTCTTCTAAGTAGCAGTGTAAGAAACACAAGTGTGCTGGTGAGAACAGCAGCAGCAAATGAAACTGCAGGATTTGAAATAAACTGTCAAATCTTAACTTCGACTTTGTAACAACATCAGCACATAGATTCTAACATTTATAGATTAGATATTTCAGATTATTGCTTTTTTCAGTCAAGTACATGTTTTAATATACAACATTGTGTACTTTTATTTAAAAATGAACACAACACTTTGACTGTAAAGGTGGGAATAAACAGGACAAAACATGTTACGAATACTTTTTATGTGTATAGATATATTCAGAAATCATGTTTGATTTTTAATGATGTTGTAGAGTAACTCCTTTATATGATGTACATATTTGTTTTACATGTGTTCATACCTTTGCTTTTGAATACACATAAATCCCTCTTAATTCAAATTTAGTGGTTCACACTTGAAACACCTTCTGCACCACTTCTGGAAACATATTATTATTTACTTTATACATTTTCAGCAGTTGTCTTTTATACAAGATCATTTACTTTTAAAATCTGTGACTTTATGAATCATTTGTTGGGTCTCAATAATCAATTTTTTTTAATTAATCTGTATTATTCTCTTTTGTAATATGAATATTGTTTTATATGTATGTCCCCTTTATGCAATATGTAGGTTAGAGAAAATGGCAACATTATATGTGGAAGGTTATGAAGGATAGTTTTGTTTTTAATAATCTACATTTCTTATTTTTTTTAAAAACTACACATGACAATTTAAAAAAAAAAAGTTGTTTATGATTTTGTTCCCCCTTTTTTAGAATCCCTCAAACATTATCAATTTCAGAAAACATGGGGAAGTTTGGATTGTTAGGGAAAAGTCAATAAAAGTCAATCCATCCATTGTTTCTACCGCTTGTCCCTTTCATTTTTTATGTATAGCATTTAATCACAAACTTGTACGCCAAAGGGTGTTGCATTTTGGAGAAACTCCTTCTGTCAGAGTGCTGTTCAACACTGCAAAGAGGAACCCAAGGATGTGCAGGACGCTGAGTAAAACACATTTTTTACTGCGGAAATCTACTCACAAAAACTATCCAAACAGGAGGAAACAAAAAGCGACGGTGCGAAAGAGAGAAGACAAAATGTGTATTGTGGACAAAATAACAAAAGATACATATATACAAAAATGAACTAAACTTGGTTTGGAGTTACAAGACGTGCACACTACAAAACAACACCAAGATGGATGGCACTGGGAATGGCCAAGGTGGCAAAATACTCGAAATATGGAATCAACTGGCGTGGAGTGGATTCACCGAGTGCCATCCAGCTGTCAATGTGCTGCTTAAGTAGCACCAGGGTCAATCGGAGGCAGCTGTGCACGTCCCACAACTCTGCCCACAAAGGCAACACAGGGACTTTAGGAGGAAGGAGAAATGTAAGAACAAGATCAACTGCACCAAAAGAGGAAAACTGACAATACAAACCACAAGGTGGCAGCAGGTGGTGACAACTTCCCTCAAATTAAATTTGGGGAAAAAATGGACTGAGCATAAGAGATAAATCATCACAAATGAAGTTAAATCATTCAAAAGTTTACCTTTGTAATTCACTTCTATCCAAATAAATCCAGGATGGTTCTCCAGAATGTTCCATTCGAGAATGCTGTCAAACTGTTATGTCTACTAGGAAAATTAAATTCCAATACATTGTTAAATATTTGAATATTTTTACGAAAATAAGTTGTATGTCTTTGTTTAGAAATTTTGAAATCGACAGGTTTACTTTTATTTTCACAATAAGTAAATAGTATAGAATAAAATAGTTTTACCGTTGTGGGAAACTGGTTGTACTTATTTCTCTCGCGAGATTTGGAAAAGATCTGCTTACTTGTTTCTCTCGCGAGATCTGACAACACTGCGCGCGAACCAAACACGGCGAGGATAAAGCAAGATGGCGTCTGACGGTGAAGACGTTATTGCAGTCGTCACAGTTCAATGTTCTTAATCTGTGTCTCCATGTACACATATATGTACTTTATTGCACTCTAGTAAATAGAGTAAACATCGTTAATAACTGTTTGCATTCGGTTATATTAGTGTGAGAGCTCTTTGAAGCTTCTCGAGCTAGCTTAGCCTGATAGTCAGCTTAGCTTGTTAGCTGCTAACAAAGAGAGGCGGAAGTGATCAAAACACATCACTAAGTAGAGATCAAGTGTGAGTGTAAAGTGTTGTGATTGTGTGAAAATGTGCCAAAGAACGACAGCAGAGTACGAGGAGGAACTTTGTCCAACAAAAGAGGAGAAGGAGCGACAACATGAAAAACATCAAGTTGTGTTGCACAGAACAGGTTTGTTTACTTCTTACTCTCACATCTTTACTAACTTTATATTTATTATCAACACTGTTATTCAATAAATTGTGTATAGGAAGATGAATTGTCATGTGAGGATGATGCACTGATTGTTTTACATTGTTGATAAGAAGGAGACATTGTCAGACTCACAATATTTATGAGAGGTTGATGTTTGTAACAATGTGTATCAACATGTTTACACAAAACTCACACAGTCACCGGGGGAATATTCCAGAGAGCAGGTTAAGTGCAAAGTCCTGAGTATGTAAAGCTCGAGAGTTTTACCTCCAAAAATAAGAGAGGTAAGACAAAGTCAGAGTCAGTTACCATGGTTACTGATGCTGTAAACCTAGCCTGCTAGCTGGCAGGTTTGACAAGTTATATATGTGTGTCAAAGCATACTGACCTGTTATTTCCTTCATGTCGGTGCACCCTCCCTGAGATCGGTAGGTTGTGAGTTCAAACCCCAACCCAGTCATACCAAATACTATAAAAATGGGACCCATTACTTCTCTGCCTTGCACTCAGCATCAAGGGTTGTAATCGGGGTTTAATCACCATAAAAGTTATTCCCGGGCGTGGCCACCGCTGCTGCTCACTGCTCCCCTCACCTCCCAGGGTGTGATCAAGGGTGATGGGCCAAATACAGGAAATAATCTCCCCACACCTAGTGTGTGTCTGACAATCATTGGTACTTTAACTTTTTAACGTGGCTGTGATTGTCAAAAAAACAAAGCCTGATCTAAAGATGACATCTTGATCTCATACCATCTCAAACCAATTGGCCGTTCATTATTAAATGAAATGTCTTATAGTCGCTTAAATTTGTCTTTAACCAAGCAACACTGTTTTTTCCAGTTACTCAACTAATCGGAAAAATTTCCATTAGAACACTTGATTAATACAATTTTCATTAGCCACAGCCCTATATTTCATGTACAATTTAATACTTAGTATGTAGGAGTTAAAATGCGTTTTGTTTGTGTCCTGTAGACATCCATCAGCTGATTGAACACCAAGAAGAATGTCTCCCTCATCTGCAGGGGGACAGTTTCACTGTAAAGTATCCACAGCCCTCACATTTTAAAGGGGACAAAGATGAGCCACAGCCCTCTTATTTCAAAGAGGAAGAGGAGGGAGAGTGTCCTGTAGGGCAGGAGGAGGCTGATGTCAGCAAGTTTCCACTGACTGTTGTCTCTGTGAAGACTGAAGAGCATGAAGACAAACCACCTGAGTCCTCACAGCTTCATCACAGTCCAAGTAAGCACAACATCCACATATCATCTAATACAATGTTTGTGACACATGTTCATCCGGGGGACACATTTATCACTAAAGATGAAGATATGTTTGCTTTTTAACACCACCATTTAAATATGAATGCTCATCAATCATCAACAGTGTAATTGCTGGGGTGTAACCATGTGACCTAGAGGCCGTCCTCCTTACCTCACGTGGTCAAATGAAGGCAAACATTCAATATGGCTACTGTTTATTTACCTTTAGCAGCACATATGTCAGCATATTTCAAAGGTTTAGTGGTGAAGATAAGAGATGTACACCAAGTACCATTTTTTTAATTAATACTGGTTCCTAATTATGTCGTCCATGAGGACCGTGAAAATTTTGGATTAAAGACACAACTATTTGTATTTTTAATTCCAGCTGACTGAGTCACATTGAGTTCAGCTGCCGCTGCTACACATTACAATCAGCTTTGAATAATGACAAATAAGGAAGCAACCAAAGTTTGATGTGTGTGTTATTGAGAAGAAGATGACATAACTGCATTTCACCTTGCACTGCACACATAGTTGACTTCTTTAAGACTTCAAATAAACAGCTCCTGATTAAAGACTTCCCTGCTCTGAGATGTTACAGAACATCATGTTGGAGGTGTTCAACCTCTTGTGCTAGTAGGAATGCTATTTAAAATGACTTTTTCCACTTTTTTATTTCCACAAATGACATGTAGTACCAAAAAAAGTACCGACAAATACTGGTATCGATTAGGGTATCATATCGATACATTTCTAACGATTTATATCCCTACTTAAAATACAAGCCAGATATCTTAAAAAAATAATTTCAACGTTTGTGTGGATTTAGTTACTTCTCTGCTGTCCAGCAATGTCTCAATCAATCTAGTTTATTAGTACTAATTAGCAAAGTTGTCTTGTCTTTCTAAAGTCTTTCTTCCAATAGCATCCTAGCGGTAAAGTTGTCCGATTGCAAACTGAGGCAGTATTTGTGACTGATAAAACTTTCGGCGAATCAAAATTTAAGAAATTGTACCGGAAAGTTAATTATGTTTGAAGATGGCTGATAGAAACACAATCAGAATCAGAAACACTTTAATAATCTCAGAGGAGAATTTAAGATTTTCAGCACAATCCCATTCAAGAGCAGACAAACATTACAGGGAGACAGAACAGGTCTGCCAACTTCCGCCGCCCCTTAAAAAAAAGGTGAGAAACTGGTAAAAAGGAGGAGAGGTGAGAAAAAAAATCAGTCTAAGCCTGGGACCCTGGAGAGGGGATCCAGACTGAGGCCAAAGAGAAAACAAAAATCTAATATCCAGCGCCGGGGACCGGGCTCGGCGTGTAGTTGTTGACAACCTGCTGCTCCACTTTGACATGTTAGGCTTACAAAAGACATTCCTCCCAAAACTAGACCTGGGGCTGTTGAATTATATTAATGATGGGAATTGTATGAGGGAGGATAGCGGGAGGCGTTGCTGTGCTCTGGCACAAAAAGCACGATGCAGTTATTAGTGTTATTAGGCTCGAAGTGTATTGCTGTTCAGTATAAGTCCGACAATAGGGAGTTTATTGTTCTCAATGTGTACACTCCGTATGAATGTAAAGACAATGAGGATGAATCCATGTTTAAACTTGCTTTTATTAATTCTTTTATACAGGATAATCACTGTACGTGTATTTATGTGGTCGGTGACTGGAATGCTGATATTTCTGATGGCAGCTCTGATAATGCAAGACACCTAATACAGTTTTGTGATGATAATGCACTCACCTTATCTAGTCAAGGGTTGTTGCCAGCTGATAGCTACTCTTATATTAGTGAAGCCTGGCACACAACATCATGGCTTCGGGTGGGGGGACGGGTCCTGACTGTTGTTTGTGCTTAGCCACCAAACAGCAGCTCAGAGTACCCACTCTTTTTGGATTCCCTTGAGGGAATACTGGAGAGTGCTCCCTCGCTGATTCCCTTGTTCTGCTGGGGGACTTCAACGCTCATGTTGGCAACGACAGTGAAACCTGGAGAGGCGTGCTTGGGAAAAATGGCCGCCCGGATCTGAACCCAAGTGGTGCTTTGTTATCGGATTGTCACGGATTGTCCATGACAAACACCATGTTCAAACATAAGGGTGTCCATATGTGCACTTGGCACCAGGACATCCTCGGCCGCAGTTCCATGATCGACTTTGTAGTTGTGTCATCGGATTTGCGGCCTCATGTTTTGGACACTCTGGTGAAGAGAGGGGCAGAGCTTTCTACCAATCACCACCTTGTGGTGAGCTTGTGAGGGTCTGCTGGGAACGCCTAGAAGAGTTTCCTGTCAGAGAGAGTTTCAATTCCCACCTCTGGAAGAACTTTGAACATGTCACGAGGGAGGCAGTGGATATTGAGTCCGAGTGGACCATATTCCGTGCCTCTATTGTCGAGGCGACTGATTGGAGCTGTGGCCGCAAGGTGGTTGGTTCCTGTCGTGGCGGTAATCCTAGAACCCGCTGGTGTACACCAGCAGTGAGGGATTCCATCAAGCTGAATAAAGAGTCCTATCGGGTCCTTTTGGTTCATGGGACTCCAGAAGCAGTGGACAGGTACCGACTGGCCAAGCGAAGTGCGGCTTCAGCGGTCGCGGAGGCAAAAACTCGGACATGGGAGGAGTTTGGGGAAGCCATGGAAAACGAGTTCCGGGCGGCTTCGAAGCAATTCTGGTCCACCATCCGCCGCTTCAGGGTGGGAAGCAGTGCACTATCAACACCGTGTATGGTGAGGATGGTTTGCTGCTGACCTCTACTGCGGCTGTTGTTAATCAGTGGAGGGAATACTTAGAAGACCTCTTCAATCCCACCAACACATCTTCGTATGAGGAAGCAGTTCCTGGAAAATCTGTGGTGGGCTCTCCTATTTCTTGGGCCGAGGTCGCCGAGGTAGTTAAAAGCTCCTCGGTGGCCGCGCTCAGGAAACATTTGGTGATTTAACCCCCAACCCTTGATGCTGAGTGCCAAGCAAGGAGGCAATGGGTCCCATTTTTATAGTCTTTGGTATGACTCGGCCAGGGTTTCAACTCATGACTTTCCAGTCTCAGGGCAGACACTCTAACCAAAAGGCCACTGAGCAGGTCGATGGTTAATGCATCCTAAATAGAAAATAAACCTTGAGCAATTGAGTCATTGGTAGCCGCTCTATTCTGCTTTCAAAGTGCTCTAAATAACATCTTAAAGGCCTACTGAAATGAAATGTTCTTATTTAAACGGGGATAGCAGGTCCATTCTATGTTTCATACTTGATCATTTCGCGATATTGCCATATTTTTGCTGAAAGGATTTAGTAGAGAACATCCACGATAAAGTTTGCAACTTTTGGTGCTGACAAAAAAGCCTTGCCTTTACCGGAAGTCGCAGACGATGATGTCACAAGTGTGAGGGCTCCTCGCGTCCTCACATTGTTTTTAATGAGAGCCTCCAGCAGCAAGAGCAGTTCGGACCGAGAAAACGACTATTTCCCCGTTAATTTGAGCGAGGATGAAAGATTCGTGAATGATGATATTGATAGCGAAGGACTAGAAAAAAAAATAAATAAAATAAGTTAAAATAAAAGGCGATTGCATTGGGATGGATTCAGATGTTTTTAGACACATTTACTAGGATAATTCTGGGAAATCCCTTATCTTTCTATTGTGTTGCTAGTGTTTTAGTGAGTTAAATAGTACCTGATAGTCGGAGGGGTGTGTCCACGGGTGTCTTGACGTCAGTCTCTGAGGGAAGTTGACGGCAGCTGCATGGACGGCGCAAGCTCGGCTGATCTACAGTAAGAGGAGAGTTTTTACCACAATTTTCTCAAATTGACAAGTGGTCGGGAACCATGTTCGCTTGACCGTTCTGATCCATAGTAAAGCCGTGTGTTTGTGTGGCTAAAGGCTAAAGCTTCCCACCTCCATCTTTCTACTGTGACTTCTCCATTATTAATTGAACAAATTGCAAAAGATTCAGCAACACAGATGTCCACAATACTGTTTAATTGCGTGATGAAAAGAGACGACTTTCAGCCCGCAAATGGTGCTGCGCTAATATGTCCCCTCCAACCCGGGACGTCACGCGCACACGTTATCATTCCGCGACGTTTTCAACAAGAAACTCCGCGGGAAATTTAAAATTGTAATTTAGTAAACTAAAGCGGCCGTATTGGCATGTGTTGCAATGTTAATATTTCATCATTGATATATAAACTATCAGACTGTGTGGTCGCTAGTAGTGGCTTTCAGTAGGCCTTTAAATCCACCTTTAACATTTTAAAGGGGAACATTATCAGCAGACCTATGTAAGCGTCAATATATACCTGGATGTTTCAGAAAAAAGACCATATGTTTTTTTAACCGATTTCCGAACTCTAAAAGGGTGGATTTGGCGATGTAAACGCTGTCAGAGCAATGACCTTTCACCCGTGACGTCACAACGGGAAGCAATCAGCCATTTTCTCAAACACATTACACACACAAGTCAAATCAGTTCTGTTATTTTCCGTTTTTTCGACTGTTTTCCGTACCTTGGAGACATTATGCCTCGTCGGTGTGTTATCGGAGGGTGTAACAACACCAGCTGACTTACGTGGAGTGTGCTAATCAGACCTATTACTGGAAGCTAATCGATGCTAACATGCTCTTTAGGCTTGCTGTATGTACATATTGCATCATTATGCCTTATTTGTAGCTTTAATTGCATCCAGCCTTTCCCTCCACCCACATTTAATGCCAAACAAACACATACCAATGGACGGATTCAAGTTGCACCAGTGGTCAAAAGATGCGAAAGTCCCTCGTTTGTTCTGCACACCTTACCGACGATAGCGATGCTACGACAGAGATGGCACAGAGATGTGTGGATATCCTGCGACACTCAAAGCAGATGCATTTACAATGATAAAGTCAACGAAATCACAAAGTTGAGTTTTGTTGATGTTATTGACTTATGTGCTAATCAGAAATATTTGCTCACGGTATGACTGGAAGTTAATCGATGCTAACATGCTATTTAGGCTAGCTGTATGTACATATTGCATCATTATGCCTCATTTGTAGCTATATTTGCATCCAGCCTTTTACTCCACCCACATTTAATGCCAAACAAATACATACCAATTGACGGATTCAAGTTGCACCAGTGGTCAAAAGATGCAATCGTTGGTTAGAAGGCGATCGCCGAATTCGTCCTCGTTGCCGATGTCTGTCGTGATATGGCCCAATAGCTTCAGTTTCTTCTTCTATTTCGTTTTCGCTATCTGCCTCCACACTCCAACCATCCGTTTCAATACATGCGTAATCTGTTGAATCGCTTAAACCGCTGAAATCTGAGTCTGAATCCGAGCTAATGTTGCTTTCTGTTCTATCCGCCATGTTTGTTTGTATTGGCTTCACGCAGTGACGTCACAGGAAAATGGACAGGCGGATATAACGACGGTTAAAATCAGGCACTTTAAAGCCGTTTTTTGGGATATTGCGTGATAGGTAAGATTTTGAAAAAAACTTCCAAAAATAAAATAAGCCACTGGGAACTGATTTTTTTATTGGTTTTAACCCTTCTGAAATTGTGATAATGTTCCCCTTTAAATACACACTGTAAGTATATATGTAATGTAGTCACACTCTTAATAACATGTCATATTTACATATCTTTCTCATTTTAAGCATACAATGTCTGCTCTCAGTGGGATGCCGACTGATGGGATGTTCATATCTTCCCGTTTAGATGAAGAATTAATCCTCATAAATGGTTAAAAAAGGGTGGGTGCAAAAGAGCGTATTTTCGAGTCTTTCTTGCCATCTCCAGGTCTAAGTTGGATGTCAGAGTTGACCAAATTCTCGGTTTATGTCCACAACCTTCTACTTCATAAGTGAGAAGCATGATTTATAATGTAGAATTAGCTTTCACCCTCTTAGAGGCGAGAAAGCAGCTCAGTATGTCAATATAGCAGCATAAGCTAGTTACTTCTGTGATCTATGCGCCGCTAAAAGTAGGTCCTCAAAGGCCTACTGAAATTAGATTTTCTTATTTACACGGGGATAGTAGGTCCATTCTATGTGTCATAATTGATCATTTCGCGATATTGCCATATTTTCGCTGAAAGGATTCAGTAGAGAACATCCACGATAAAGTTCGCAACTTTTGGTGCTGATAAAAAAGCCTTGCCTTTACTGGATGTCGCAGACGATGAAGTCACAGGGGTGAGGGCTCCTCACGTCCTCACATTGTTTATAATGGGAGCATCCAGCGGCAAGAGCTATTCGGACCTAGAAAACGACAATTTCCCCATCAATTTGAGCGAAGATGAAAGATTTGTGGATGATGATATTGATAGCGAAGGATGAGAAAAAAAATTAAAAAAAAAAAATAAAATAAAAAGCAACGGCTCCGGGCAGCGGCATTGTGAGCGTTTCAGATGTAATTACACACATTTACTAGGATAATTCTGGAAGATCCCTTATCTGCTTATTTTTTAATAGTGTTTTAGTGAGATTGTAAACACATACCTCGAGGTCGGATGGCTGCGGTGAACACCCAGTGTCTTAAAGAAAAGCCGAGGAGCCAAGCTCACAGCTGCCTTTTAAACAGCTACTGCAGGAGGACAAATAATGATGTCTCCGGTAAGATATATATCACAATTTTCCCATCCAAAACATGCTGGTTGACGTAGAGAAACATGTTCGCTTGACCGCTCTGTGTTAAAAACAAAGGTGCAATACACCGTTTTCCACCAACAGCACTGTTGTTTATAGTCTCCATTATTAATTGAAAAAATAGCAAAAGATTCAGCAGAACAGATGTCCAAATTACTGTGTAAGTATGCGATGAAAAGAGACGACTTTTAGCTGTGTGTTATGCTAAGCTAATATTTCCTGACAGTCCGGGACGTCACGCGCACACGTCATCATTCCGCGACGTTTTCAACAGGAAACTCCGCGGGAAATTTAAAATTGCAATTTAGTAAACTAAAGCGGCCGTATTGGCATGTGTTGCAATATTAATATTTCATCATTGATATATAAACTATCAGACTGTGTGGTGGCTAGTAGTGGCTTTCAGTAGGCCTTTAACGTTAGCGCTTATAATAAAAATATCACTAATACTTGGTTAATATTCAGGTCACAAAATGTAAAATGAGTATAGTTGGCAGTTTCTGGATGTTTTTTGGAGGACTTTGTGGGTCTAATAGAGGAGCTCCCATTGACTCCAATATTAGCTGATTTCTGCTCATGTTTATTTACTAATTAGAATTCATAAATATTTAAAAAATATGTCTCACATAAGGATTATGAATGACAGGCGACATTTTAAAAAAGTGCAGTTTCCTTTGAGTTTGTCAGATAAGTAAACAGTCCTTCAAATTAAAGATGTAAAACAATTGAGGTTGTTTATAGATATTATCCACTATGAAGTTACAGTCAAACTAAGCACACAAGGGAAAGTACATTCATATACACATGAAGTACACATATGTGTAAGAATCATGTTCATCGTCACACCCTTAGTTAAAAGCACACCATCCCCATGACATGACACTTCCACGTGATGTAGAACAGGAGTACAACATTTTAAACATACACACACATCTGAAGAATATAAAAAATAAATATATTTGGTGGGCCAAACAAAATGACTCGGGGAGCCAATGTTTGGTATGGGCGATATGACCTCAAATATATATCCTAATTACAATATATGTCACAATATATAATTTTTTTATATGATTGATAATAGAATAATTTCAAAGCGGGTTAAAAAATGCTCCTAATTTGGCAGCTGACATATGCAGTAACATATTGTGTAATTTCTAATTGTATTATTTTATCGAACCCATCCATCCATCCATCCATCCATCCATCATCTTCCGCTTATCCGAGGTCGGGTCGCGGGGGCAGCAGCCTAAGCAGGGAAGCCCAGACTTCCCTATCTCCAGCCACTTCGTCTAGCTCTTCCCGGGGGATCCCGAGGCGTTCCCAGGCCAGCCGGGAGACATATCTGGTTACTTTATTCGAGGAAAAAAAATACTGGAAATTATGTATTATTTCACTGCATATTTCAGCAACTAAATTAGGAGCCTGTGTAACCTGTTTTAAGATAGTTCTATTAGTAATTCTATATGAAATAATTTAATCGCAAAATCTAATTTAAACCATATCGCCTATCCACAGTAAAAAGTCCTGTTGTCCTGGTTTGTTTTTCTTTTCCTGTGAATAATGTTGTTAAGAGCAGCGTGTTTGTGCGTCACTGAGATTTCAAGACAGTTCTTACAATAACTTGTTTTTCCTAAGTGCATGTAAAAGTACTGAATGCGTTGTGTGACTGAGCAGAGATGCTGTGTTTGTCTTGCAGACATCTGTGAAGAACATTTTGACCCTGAGCAACAGAAGTGGAGCTTCAGGATGCGAACGGAGGAGCCACAGCCCTTCCACATTAAGAAGGAAGAGGAATACCTACAGACCCCCATTTTTAAAGAGGAAGAGGAGGACCCACAGACACCCCATTTTAAAAAGGAAGTGGTGGATCCACTGACCCCTCACTCTAAGGAGGAAGAGGAGGACCCAGTGACCCCTTACATTAAAGAGGAAGAGGAGGAAGAGGGCATCAGTCAGCCTAAATGGTTGGAGGAGTTCCCAGTGACTGGTGTCCCTGTGAAGAGTGAAGATGATGAGGTGAAAGGTGAAAGTGAGGAGAGGGGAGGGGGGGAGCCTCCAAGCAGCAGCTCAACACAACACATGACAACAGAAGCTGATGGAGACCACTGTGGAGGATCACAAGCAGACAAGCTCTTAGCTCCACTATCAGATAGTGAGGACACAACGTCACACTCTCCTGACACTGATGATGAAGACTCTAAAGATGATAAGACATGTCACACTGACAACACTCACTTCACATCTTCTCTCTGTCACAAAACCCTTAAATACCGTCGTAGTCTGAAAAGACACATGAGAACACACACTGGAGAAAAACCTTTTACTTGTTCAATCTGTAGTAAAGGTTTTACACAAAATCACAATTTGAAAGTCCACATGAGAACACACACTGGGGAAAAAAAATGTTCTTGTTCAATCTGAGGTAAAGGTTTTGCACAAAATCTGGATTTGAAAAGACACATGAGAACACACACTGGAGAAAAACCTTATGTCTGTTCAATCTGTGGTAAAGGTTTTACACAAAGTCCATATTTAAAAGTACACATCAGCATACACACAGGTGAAAAACCTTATGTCTGTTCAATCTGCGGTAAAGGTTTTACACAAAGTCAATATTTGAAAGTACACATGAGAACACACACTGGTGAAAAAATATTTTCCTGTTCAATCTGTGGTAAGGGTTTTACACAAAGTCAATATTTGAACCCACACATGAGAACACACACTGGTGAAAAACGTTTTTTCTGTTCAACCTGTGGTAAAGGTTTTACAAAACGTCAAGATGTGAAAGTACACATGAGAACACACACTGGTGAAAAACCTGTTTCTTGTTCAATCTGTGGTAAATGTTTTACACAAAGTCAGGATTTGAAAAGACACATGAGAACACACACTGGTGAAAAATCACATTCCTGTTCAGTCTGCAACAAAAGCTTTTGTGACCGATCAAACCTTGAAGCACACATGAGAAGACACCCAGGAGAGAAAGTGTTGAGTTGCAGTGTGTGTGGTGAAAGATTGTCTTCTAAGTAGCAGTGTAAGAAACACAAGTGTGCTGGTGAGAACAGCAGCAGCAAATGAAACTGCAGGATTTGAAATAAACTGTCCAGACTTTCATTTTGACTTTCTAACAACATCAGCACATATAACATGTGTGACATTGTTGTTTGTCTAACAATCTGTTTAATATGAGTCTACATTTATAGAGTAGATATTTTATATTAGTGCTTTTTTCAGTCAAATACATGCATAAATATGCAACATTGTGTACTTTTATTAAAACATGGACAGAACAATTTGAGTAAAAAGGTGGGAATAAACAGTACGGGACATATTTTACATGCAATAATCATTTTATGGGTGTATATATATAAATATATGTATATGTGTGTACGTATATATGTGTGTATGTATATGTATATATATTCAGCATACAATTTTAGACGTATTCATATGAAATATTGAAGTATTACATATTTGTATTTGTAATTGTTAATAATCCCATAGATTAGCACCTTTATATGATATACATATGTACTGGTTCACATCTGAAACATCTTCTGGACCACTTCAGGAAGCATATTATTATTTACTTTATACATCATTTGAACAGTTGTCTTTTATACAATTGTAAAATGTGTGTCTCTTTGAATCTTTTGTTGGGTCTCTATAATCTATTTTATTCATTACCGTTATTACTCTGTATTATGATGATTGTGTTGTGATTATTTTATATGTATGTCCCCAGACCTTTATGCAATATAAAAGTGAGAGAAAATGTCTGAATTGTTTGTGAAAGGATGGTTTTGTTTTTACAAACTTACATTTGTGGATACATCAAATAAATCCAGTATTGTGTTTTAAATATTCCTATGTTTTTTTTTGTTTTTTTAACATCCCAAAAACATCAATATCAGTCAAAGTTTGGAGTGTCAGACAAAAGCCAATATTGTACATCATCCCACAGAGATTTACTTTGCATACATTCTTAAAATAAACTGTTTATTTTGTTTCCCTATCACAAAAACAAACAAGTGTTGTCGTCAATTGCAAAACAACATCCTAAAAAATATTTTAAGTGGTTAATTATGTTTGTTTTTTTTATAAATTAACTCCTTTGCCTTAGGAAGAATGGAAACTTACAAGTTATGAGTATTTTTTTGTTCCAGAGAAAATACAGTAAATAAGAAATAGTAAATAATTAAAAAAGATGATATACAGTAATTTGAATATTTTGAATGAAAGCCTTTTTAATTTTTTTTTTTTTTTTTTTTGCAGGTAGTACTTAATGAAATCTTCAAATAATAAACTATTTTTATCAGTCAATAAGTGCATCAGTGACCAAATGCCTTTTTCAAACCATTGCTGTTCAAAGATGGATTTGTTTCTCATTTTAATATAAGAACAATTCCATAGTGGAGTATTGTGTGTGATGAAGTTGTGTTTGTAAATTAGTTTCCAGTACAACAACACTTGCTGGTAGGGATGGGTACTGTTCACTTCTAATTCCATGTTTTATGTGTTATATATGTCAATATATTGTGTGTTTGTATTTTGCCAACATGGTAGAATCACATGATAGGCAGGTTGTATCATGTTTTTCTGTCACCTTGAGGAAATGGCATAAAGAGGAAGATGACAATATAATGTCACTTGGACAATGATGTACAGAACAGAGGAGATTTAGTTCATTTTTATTTTTGGTTTTAGACTATTCTTTTTTTAAATAGTATTATTTCACAAAACCTCTCCATTATCCAGCTATGGATTCTGGTAGCTGGTCGAAAAGAGATGGAAGGGGACAGTGAGCTGATGTGTGAGGAAGGTATGGACATGGATAGGACTAGAGGGGAGAGAGGAAAGAAGGGGGCAGTGTTGGATTAATTGTAAATAAGTTATCAAATTTCTATTCAAATATGATTGTTTTGCGCATTCTGTAGACAAGTATAAATGAAACTTTGCTTAGATTGAACTTAGGTTGACCTACCCACTTAAACGAGGAATTTGCAGATGGCCCAGAGCAATGCAGGAAGTTGCTAATCTTTTTATTGCTATGTATTTGCCTGTGTTTAATTCTCACCACAGGGGTTAGTTATCCCGTACAGCTGTAAATCCCCCCCCCCCCCTGAGCGCAGCTGTGTGTGCGTGTTTTTACTGAAAGGGCTTCTCTAAATGAATTAGAAAGGCGAGGAGGCTGGAGAAAGTGTCAGAGTAAATTAGGAGCCTGTAACTGACAACTTGCTCCAGTTTCTCTCCTCGTACGTGAAAAGCAATCACTGGTTTGTTTTCTATTCTCTGTTTTTGTGTCCATATAATGTCTCATGGTATTTGACCCTGACATTAACTTGGTCCTTCGAGCCGAATACCAATATTCCTGAGGATTCCAGCGGATGTCAGCGGAGATCCAGAAAGACCGTGGCCATGGCAGGACCTCTAGGAGGATTCCTAAGTAACCCTTTTAAAAAAGGCTGGGTGTCAGCTCGTCCGTTGGAGTCCAACGGTTGACGGTATTCCAAAGAAGAGGTGAAGACAGCCAGTGGGTAAGTTAATCTTTTTCTTGCTAAAATAAAAAAAAAGATTAAAAAAGCTGAGGGTTGCGACGCATAGACAAACCCTGTAAATCCTAGGCTCTAACA
Source organism: Nerophis ophidion (assembly GCF_033978795.1). Lineage (NCBI taxonomy): Eukaryota > Metazoa > Chordata > Actinopteri > Syngnathiformes > Syngnathidae > Nerophis > Nerophis ophidion. The sequence goes on along the minus strand of NW_026906975.1, from coordinate 316,143 downwards.
GGTAAAATAGAAGGACTGCAGAGACGCGCAAAGAATTCCGAAGGTACTGGAATTCGGTCTCCAGAAAGTACTTGTAGATTTAAAGGCACTTTGTTGTATCAAGACACAGAAAATTCCGCAAAACTGCAGTCTGTAGGTCGACAGAAACCGCGAAAACTGAAATTTCTGTGTGTGAATGGTGTGAAGGTGAGTGTGATTGGGAGTGATTAACACTTGGTTTTTCACTCCATATTGAAAGTTGTAAGAAGTAAATAGTGGGTTATTTGTGGGTACTTTAGGTAAGACACCTCCACTGGGTAATAATCACCAGTGGAAGCGACGTGTACCACAATAATATATCTTAACCACTATCTTACAACGTGACAACAGTAATCCTTATACGTGCGGCCCTGCAGGGGACGACGGATTACTCCAAATCCTCAAAATGGAAAGAGTGACACAAAGAAACGCAGATCTGATATGGTCTATTACAATCTATTTCAACCCAAATAGAAGACAACAACAAGCGGATACACCCTACTGCGTGTTGGCGTTGCGGCAAAGAGGGACATTCTGCAAGAGACTGTACTGAAAAAGAAAAAGAAAATAGAAGACAGCAACAACAACAACAACAACAGCAGTTAAACCCTACTGCTTGTTGGCGTTGTGGCAGAGAAGGACATTTTGCAAGAGACTGTCCTGAGAGAAAAAATAAAAGAAAAAAGTAACTCAGCATGACTGTTAGAAAACGACACCAATTAGTCATGTTGTCAGCGTATGCCATTAAATAAATAAATGATAAATGGGTTGTACTTGTATAGCGCTTTTCTACCTTCAAGGTACTCAAAGCGCTTTGACACTACTTCCACATTTACCCATTCACACACACATTCACACACTGATGGAGGGAGCTGCCATGCAAGGCGCCAACCAGCACCCATCAGGAGCAAGGGTGAAGTGTCTTGCTCAGGACACAATGGACGTGACGCGGTTGGTTCTAGGTGGGATTTGAACCAGTGACCCTCGGGTTGCGCACGGCCACTCTCCCACTGCGCCACGCCGTCCCTATGTATTATGCTAGCTAGATCCACCCAACGTCCATTGCAGCGGTCCCCTCCAAGGTTTCTCATTGTTATCCCATTGGGTTGAGTTTTTTTTTGCCCTGATGTGGGATCTGAGCAGAGGATGTTGTTGTGGCTTGTGCAGCCCTTTGAGACACTCCGGATTTAGGGCTATACAAGTAAAGATTGATTGAATGGTTAAGCTTTTATTGTTTTTAATAGTGGTAAGATCGCTGCAATCTTGTTTGTTTGTTTGTTAATGTGTGTCTAAGTGTGTAAAAACCCCAAAAGTTCAAATACAAATAAAAATAGGTTAAGATCAAATTAAAAAAGGAAAAACAACTCAAAGTGCTAAAGTGAGATAAAAGTAAAAATGTATTAAGAAATGAGAAGAAATCAATAAGAATTAATTCAAAATGGAATAAACTAATGCGTACGACAGAGATAATGTGCGGGTATTGATATAAGATGTGAATAAATTGGAGACTGAAGAGATACATGTATGTTTGTGTATAGAAATAGCGCTGTTATATATGCAAATATATATATGTATATTTTTAAAATAATGAAACAAATAAAAACCTAGATTAATAACTATAATAAGTGTTCATATGTATAGCATGATAAAGTGGGATATGCGTTTATTCGCTGAGGAAAGAAGAAAAAAACAAGAAACGCTCTTCAAGTGTTGCTGACCTTTGCCCTTAGGAGTGCAAGCACACACTCACACACAACTTTGTGTGTGTGTGTGTGTGTGTGTGCGTGGTGCACTGGGGAGGTGTGAAAAAGAATGTAACACATGTAAGTTTAAAGTAGGTTTAACTTTGAAGTGTAGTATAACATTATTAGGTTAATATATGTTGTGGACATTTTTAGTACAGCATACATCTGGGTGTCGAGCTAAGATAAGATAATAACATAACATAGAATAAATTAGGAAACATGGCAATCAAAACAACTATCAATTAGCAATAGACAACTATTTGCTTTGAATATTGTTGAATAATAATTGCAAATAAGAAATATAAACAATTGGAATAATGTAAATTCTGAATGTAAAAGTATAGATTAAGTGGCGTATAGACAGTTAAGTGAGTTTAAAATGTTACTTAATGTAATGCGTATAACATTTGAATTAGGAGAAAAATAACATTAGCTTTATTAAATCATTTACATAGTGAAGGATATTGAACAGTACTGCACAGAGATGGAGAGTCTGAGGAGATCTTACAACCTGAGCGGGACTAAAGTCCAACAAATTTGGATGACTGCTCTGGGACCAGATTGGCATTTAATCAGAGGGGACCGGACACCCAACAATGGCCACGATCAACCCTTGCCCTATAACAGCTTAGAATTACACCATCAAGTAGAAGGGTTGAGTAACCGAGCACGCAACAGATACAGAATGAGAGCAAATTATACAGAAATAGGAAGAACAAAGCAAAAAGATGATGAAACTTTTGCTGAATATCGAGTACGTGTGACAAAAGTGTTTAAAGCACACAGTGGATTGGTGGAAGATAATGCACCCCAGGGTACTTATCAGCAACAATTAAAAAAGGCCCTCCACGCTGGGTCTAAAGCAGCTATACATGCATGGGGTACCAAACATTACATAGGAATGACAACAGGCCCATTGGAAGAATATATAAACCATGCACTTCATGCGGAAAAACTAGTGAAAGAGAAACAAAAAGACGTGAAAGCAACAAAAGACACTTTCCTGTTAGATCAGAACAGTGACACGTTTTATCAAAACACAGGCAAAGGTGGGGGAGGTCAGAGAAGACGAGGTCAGTTCGAGGAGGCTTTAGAGGCCGGGGGAAGACGATTTGCATATCAAACAGGGTGCTGGAGTTGTGGGGAAGACGCTCACATTGCAAGTGACTGCCCAAAAAGACAAAAACAAGCATGACTTGGCCAAAATCAAACTAAGTCAGATTCTCACATGACAGAGTTGGAACTTGACTGTCAAAAAGAAATAGAAGTCAGTTTAAACATACAGGAAATATTTGCATTAGACACAAAAAGCCCACAGATCGAACTAATGGTAGACGAAAAGCAAATGACTTTCTTGTGTGATTCCGGAGCACGCAAGACAGTTTGTAAAGAATTAATAGCAGGTTCGCATTTGTCAAGACACATGGTGGGAGTTAAAGCTGCAAATGGACAAGTAACTCTAGTCAGTGAATCTGAGCTAGTTTGGATAAGAGACCCTGAGGGAGAGACATGCAAATTGACCATTTTACTATACCCAAATTGTCCAATGAACTTATTGGGAAGAGATGGCTTGACAAAATTGAAATTGGCACTGATAACAGACCCTAGTGGAAAGCTAGTGGTAAAAAGACAATTTGAATTATCAGAAAGTAATGCAATGGTTTTCCAAGGTGCAGGACAACCATTTTATTACTATGCCTTGGCAGTGCCTGATAAACAGCCAATGAAAGCCACACCCTTATGATAGTGTCACCCGTCAGAGCCACAGTTACATATCTGTACTCGGATACTGAAAGTGTGGCGGAGGCAGCAATAACAATACCAGAGGAAATTAATCCAAAATCAAACACAATGTGGTAACCGTTACACATATAATTATTTCGAAACAAACATATGGTACAAGATTGTTTGTACAAGATATGCAACAACAAAGCCCAGAGAATGAAATTAAATTTTGGAAAAAAAATAAAAATAAAGGGGGCAAAAATAGAAAATGGCATCTTTAAATAACCAGAGGGAAAACCTATCCTACCAAAAAACCTATCCTACCAAAAACCTATACAAATGGGTAGCAATATTGTCCCATGTCTCAAAGGGGGGTGGTTTGGACAGGTTAACCAAAGTTACACAACATATGGTTACAAATCTTATTAAATGTTTTTTTGTCGAGTATGTTTGACATGCGCCAAACACAATCCATAGGGTCACTTACGACCGAGATGAGGGAAATTTCCCCAACCACAATATGGATTCTATTGAATTATACCAAAGTGAAGAAAATATATATTGCCTGGTCATAATAGATGCATTTTCAAAATGGATTGAATTAACTCCAACTAAAACACCAGATGCTTTGACAGTAGCAAAAGCATTGTGCAAAGACATAATACCAAGATACGGGATCCCAGAGAGAATTTACAGTGATAATGGGGCACACTTTGTAAACCAAATAATAAAAATGATGAGTACTATGTTCCATAAAGAATTGAAAAATCACTGTGCATATCGTCCCCAAAGTGCAGGGTTAGTAGAAAGAATGAATGGAACAATTAAAAATAGGTTAAAAAAGTGCATCGAAGCAACAGGAAGACCATGGACACAATGTTTAGATCTGGTCAAATTGTACATAAACATTACGAGTACCATGGGCTTAACACCATATGAAAAATTGTTTGGACGACAATATAGATTACCTTATTTCAGAAATGAAGGTGAAACAGATGATGATTCAAATTTGGCAGACTATATGAGAAAAATATTTGAAAGACAAAAAGAACAAACACTTAACGAGGATGTTTCTGTCCCCCAACAGGAACTGGAATTAGTGGAACCAGGAGATTGGGTTTAAATTAAGAGCATCAAAAGGAAGAACTGGCATTCTCCCAAGTGGGAGGGGCCATAGCAAGTATTGCTGACTACACCAACAGCCATTAAAATAGCAGAGAAATCAACTTGGGTACATTTGACACGTTGCAAAAAGGTCATCTCTTACGAGGTAACGTCCAAACAGGAAGGTGAGCCAAAGTCTGATCAATAGTGTGGTCTTAGACGGTTAGCAGCTGGGAAAAACCCAAACGTCAGTAAAGATCTTAGAAGGACACCGACCTACGTAGAGAACCTTACCTCTGAGAGATGCCAAAAACAAGGAAGTGGATTAATGATGCTATCGCATGTTGGGTAGCCACTCTCATTACCATTTTGGTATTTTTAGCAATATGGTATTTGTGGAAACCACCAGGAGTACATTCATCCACAAAAAGGATGGAAGAGACAAGTGCACAGTTCAATCAAACAAGTCCCAAAGGTCAAATTGTATTGTATCGACTTAAAAGACAAGTGGGACTCATTGTCCACCCACAAACCGAGTCTGCAGGACAAACTACAGACAGATGTGTAAAAAAGTCTGGCAGGAGTGTAGAAATACTGCACCAAAAAGGGACATGTTAACCAGTGCACTACAAAGTCCACTTTCACAGTTGTAAGCATACCATTTGATGGTGTGTCAAAGTTTGATAATAATTGGTTCCTGTTTTGGCAATTAATTTGTTCCTCATGACGGAGCAAGTAGGAAAGGCTACAAAAATTGATTGTGTTGTATGTAAAAGCCCAGACAATTACTCAAAGATGAGTCAAAAAAGGTTTCATTGAGGTAATGAGCAAAACGAAATTTACCTTGTAGCTAAAGAGACAAAACAGAAACCAATATTTGATGAATGTGTAAAAAAAAAGAAGCTAATTATACCTGCATTGACACGTACAACAGTTAGGAAACCTATCATAAGATAACTGCTTACACATAACAAATGTATGGATATTTGTAAAATAATTGTTAACACGCCTGAACAGTTTGATATCTGAACATTGGAAAATAACTAGATGTGATGTAAACTGGCAAAGTGTTTTAGATCGAATTTTGATCGATGCAATGGATGTCCAAAGAAGTGTATCTGACGACTATAAATTGGTAAATTAAGTTGTAGGTGGATTTGAATCCTCCGTCTACTGGTGGTGTACGATTAACAAGAATGTTGATAGAATAAACTATGTCCACTAGAACGTAGAGGGATTAGAAAATTACACAGGCCGACTTGAAGCCGTCGCTGATCAACGCCGCCACCTTCCTTATGGCTTTTCAAAACCGTATAACGCTAGACATGTTGTTAGCGGAAAAAGGGGGCGTGTGCACAATATTTGGTGAACAGTGTTGCACGTTCATACCAAACTACACTGATGCAGAAAGTAGCCTGACCAAAGCACTGGAAGGCCTGCACACCCTTAACGGTAAGATTAAAAAGTACTCTGGCATAGATACATCTATGTGGGAGGGGTGGTTGGACGTGTTTGGCAAATACAAGTCTTTGATATTTAGTATCTATGGCCGTGTTCAACAAGACTGACGTTGTGTGGATGTTGTTATATTTCCTGTCTTGTGTTCTCTGCTTAACCGTCTTGATTACCACAGCGATTAGCCCAGCAGACAATAAAGCTATTCAGATGCACTTCCTGGTGGACGACAAGGAAGATGAATATGAAGATGAGAATACCTACCTGGATGGTGTTCCTGATTTATTTCCAGATATGTATTTACTGTCTGAACAACAAATTGATGATGATGATGATGATGATGATGATGACACAGACGATCTTGCACCTGCATTACCAGACTTGTTTCCAGATCCATATGACTCCGAATAATGAAATTGCAACATCTATATTCTGAGTGTAATCATATTTTTGAAAATCGAAAGAAGTGGTCGTTTCAAGGTGATGTGAGAATTTGAATAAAATACGATAAACAGGAAGGAAATGTTGGATTAATTGTAAAAAAGTTATCTCATTTTATTCAAATATGATGGTTTTGTTCATTGTGTAGACAAGTAGAAAGGAAACTTTGTGTTGGATTGAATTTAGGTCTACCTACCCATGTAAACGAGGAATTTGCAGATGGCCCAGAGGAATGCAGGGAGTTGCTAATTTTTTTATTGCTATGTATTTGCTTGTATTTAGTTATCAGCACAGGGGTTAGGTATCCCACACAGCTGTAAATCGCCTTCCCTGAGCGCAGCTGTGTGTGCGTGTTTGTACTGAAAGGGCTTCCCTAAATGAATTACAAAGGCGAGGAGACTGGAGAAATTTTCAGAGTAAATTGGGAGCCTGTAACTGACAACTTGCTCCTTTTTCTCTCCTTGCACGTGAAAAGCAAACACTGGTCTGTCTTCTATTCTCTGTTTTGGTGTCTTTATAATGTCTCATGGTATTTGACACAAACATAATCTATGTTAACATGCTATTTAGGCTAGCTGTATGTACATTTGTAGTTGTATTTCCATCCAGCGTTTCCTTCCACCCACATTTAATGCCAAACAAACACTAACCAATCGACGTATTTAAGTTGCTCCAGTGTCAATGCAAAAGTCCCTATCGTTTGGTCCGCACATTTTACCGGCGACGCTAAAGCAGATATGGCCGAATAGCGTCAATAGCTATTCGCTCAATTTTCAGTTTCTTCTTCAATTTCGTTTTCGCTATCTGTCTCCATACTCCAACCATCCGTTTCAATACATGCGTAATCTGTTGAATTGCTCAAGACACTGAAATCCGAGTCTGAATCCAAGCTAATGCCGCTATATCTTGCTGTGGTATCCGCCATGCTGTTTGTATTGGCATCACTGGATGACGTAAGAAAATGGACAGTGGCTTCGCAGATAGCGTAAATCAGGCAGTACCTTTTTTCGGGATATTCCGGGACGAGTAAAATTTTGAAAAAAACTTCGAAAAATAAAATAAGCCACTGGGTACTGATTTTTATTGGTCTTAACCCTTCTGAAATTGTGTTAATGTTCCCCTTTAAGGTGCGGTAGTGGGAACGAATATGGGGTCAAATAAAGACCACAAGAGGTAATAATGGAAATGTATTAATTAAAATGTACAGACCGCTTCGGCTGATTGTACCCGTGATCTTGTTCTTTCGGTCATAACCCAAAGCTCATAACCATAGGTGAGGATGGGAACGTAGATCGACCGGTAAATTGAGAGCTTTGCCTTCCGGCTCAGCTCCTTCTTCACCACAACAGATTGATACAGCGTCCACATTACTGCAGACGCCGCACCGATCCACCAATTGATCTCAGGATCCACTCTTCCCTCACTTGTCAACAAGACTCCAAGGTACTTGAACTCCTCCACTTGGGGGAGGATCTCCTCCCAAACCTGGAGGTGGCACACCACCCATTTCCGGGCGAGAACCTTGGACTCGGACTTGGAGGTGCTGAGTCCTATCCCGGTCACTTCACACTCTGCTGCAAACCGATCCAATGCTAGATGAAGATCTTGGCCAGATGAAGCCATCAGGACCACATCATCTGCAAAAAGCAGAGACCTAATCCTGCAGCCGCCAAACCGGATCCCCTCAACGCCTTGACTGCGCCTAGAAATTCTGTCCATAAAAGTTATGAACAGAATCGGCGCTTTGGCGGAGTCCAACCCTCACTGGAAAAGTGTCCGACTTACTGCCGGCAATGCGGACCAAGCTCTGACACTGATCGTACAGGGAGCGGACCGCCACAATCAGACAGTCCAATACCCCATACTCTCTGAGCACTCCCCACAGGACTTGCCGAGGGACACGGTTGAATGCCTTCTCCAAGTCCACAAAACACATGTAGACTGGTTGGGCAAACTCCCATGCACCCTCAAGAACCCTGCCCAGAGTATAGACCTGGTCCACAGTTCCACGACCAGGACGAAAACCACACTGTTCCTCCTGAATCCGAGGTTCGACTATGCGGCGTAAACTCCTCTCCAGTACACCTGAATGGACCTTCCCGGGAAGGCTGAGGATGCTTAAACATATTGAAACAAATATGAAAAATCAGTAACCTTATGACGGATGCTTTTGCAATAGTTTTATTTGATCTTTCACAACACCTGGTGGCCACAATAATTCATGAAGTCAAGCTCATGGCGCAGAAAGTTGAACAATGCGGGCACGTTTGTTACTGGATACTTTCTATCAGACTTCTGTTTTGGAGACATTGTGTACGTATTAAGCAACTATAATTATTTGATATGCTTAAATGTGCTGTTTTAGCTTAGCTGTTGTGTAGCTGCTGTCTCCTCATAGCTTACACACTAAGGGTGTAACGGTACAAAAAAATTTTGGTTCGGTATGCACCTCGGTTTTGAGGTCACGGTTCGGTTCGTTTTTGGTACAGTAAGAAAACAACAAAATATACATTTTCTGGTTATTTATTTACCAACATTTGTAAACAATGGCTTTATCCTTTTAACATTTCTTTAAAAGAGCTTTTGTTTGTGTCTACTAGTCATGAATGCTAAGCATAACAATAACATACATATACACACAGGGTTGGTTGCCAGGGTTAATGCGGTCAAAATATATCAATCAATCAATCAATCAATATTTATTTATATAGCCCCAAATCAGTAGTGTCTCAAAGGGCTGCACAAGCCACAACAACATCCTCAGTTCAGAGCCCACAAAAGGGCAAGGAAAAACTCACTACCCAGTGGGACGTTGATGTGAATGACTTTGAGAAACCTTGGAGAGGAATGCACATTACTCCCCCCCCCTCCTTCTAGGGGAGACCGGATAAAATGGACGTCGAGTGGGTCTAGTATAATCTTGTGAAAGTCCAGTCCATAGTGGATCTAACATAATAGTTAGAGTCCAGTCCATAGTGGGGCCAGCCAGAGACCATCCCGAGCGCAGACAGGTCAGCAACGCAGAGATGTCCACAACCGATGCACAGGTGAGCGGTCCACCCCGGGTCCCGACTCTGGACAGATTATATATATATATATATATATATATATATATATATATATATATATATAGATGGATAGATAGATATATATATATATATATATATATATATATATGTATAAGTATATGTATTTGTATATATATATATATATATATTTATGTATATATACAAATACATATACTTATACATATATATATATATATATATATATATATATACAAATACATATACTTATACATATATATATATATATATATATATATCTATCTATCTATCTATATATATATATATATATATATATATATGTATATATATATAAATATATATATATATATATATATATATATATATATATATATATATATATATATATATATATATATATATATATATATATATATATATATATATATATATATATATACACAGTGGGGCAAAAAAGTGTTTAGTCAGCCAGCGATTGTGCAAGTTCTCCCACTTCAAATGATGACAGAGGTCTGTAATTTTCATCATAGGTACACTTCAACTGTGAGAGACAGAATGTGGGAAAAAAATCCAGGAATTCACATTGTAGGAATTTTAAATAATTTATTTGTAAATGATGGTGGAAAATAAGTATTTGGTCAACCATTCAAAGCTCTCACTGATGGAAGGAAGTTTTGGCTCAAAATATCACGATACATGGCCCCATTCATTCTTTCCTTAACACAGAAAAACAGCCCCAAAGCATGATGTTTCCACCCCCATGCTTCACAGTAGGTGTGGTGTTCTTGGGATGCAACTCCGTATACTTCTTCCTCCAAACACGACGAGTTGAGTTTTTATACCAAAATGGATACATGGATGATACAGCAGAGGATTGGGAGAATGTCATGTGGTCAGATGAAACCAAAATAGAACTTTTTTGGTATAAACTCAACTCGTCATGTTTGGAGGAAGAAGAATACTGAGTTGCATCCCAAGAACACCACACCTACTGTGAAGCATGGGGTGGAAACATCATGCTTTGGGGCTGTTTTTCTGCTAAGGGGACAGGACGATTGATCCGTGTTAAGGAAAGAATGAATGGGGCCATGTATCCTGAGATTTGGAGCCAAAACTTCCTTCCATCAGTGAGAACTTTGAATGGTTGACCAAATACTTATTGTCCACCATAATTTATAAATAGATTCTTTAAAATTTATACAATGTGAATTCCTGGATTTTTTTTCACAATCTGTTGAAGTGTACCTATGATGAAATTTACAGACCTTTTGTCCTCATTTTAAGTGGGAGAACTTGCACAATCGCTGGCTGACTAAATTATTTTTCGCCCCACTGTGTGTGTATATATATATATAAAATAAAAACTGAATAAGATAAGGCTTAGAATTGGTTTCTTGACAAAACCTTTCTACATATAAAGTGCAACATTCTCACATATAAAGTGCAACATTAAACTGCTTCAAGTTGTTGCTCAGATTAAATAAAATGACAAAACTTTTCTTCTACATACAAAAAGTGCAGCATTAAACAATTTCAAGTCAACTCAGCCTCATATTAACTTTTCTTTTTCCCACCCTCCAGCCTTTAACCCTGATGACTTTCACTCAATTTTCATTTTTTCTGCCAGAAAAATGAGTTTAACCACCTTGTCTGCAGAAAGAGCAGACCTGCTTGCAGTTACAATGTCCCCAGCTGTGAAAAATACCCTTCCGTTGGGCACAGAGGTCACAGGTATGGCAAGGTAGTGCCTGGCTAACTTGGCAGTAAGAAGATATGTGGGCTCATTGTTCTTCCACCACAGAAGTGGGTCAAAATCTAGTTTTTAATGCAATATGGTCTTAAATCTGCTGCTGTAAAAACACCAACAGCATTTGTTATCGCTTTAGCCCTGCCTGAGTCGCCGAGTAGAAGCTGCTTGAATGCAGTGGGAGCTGTGTTTGTTCGTCTCTCTCTTCGTTGAAGCCATGTTACCCATTGTTGTATCGCACTGCAAAGCCGAAGTGTTCCCAAACGGGAGATCTTAACGATGCAGGAGGGTCTTCCAGCTCTGGCTTTTACATGTTGTAGTAGCCCGGTCGTTGTTAGCATGCTGTGTGTTGTGCCTCAGTGTACATTGTTGACACAACGTGTGGTGCGCTACTTAATATGTCCGTGTGGAAACTTGTTCAATACACCTCCGAACCGTAACCCCCGTACCGAAACGGTTCAATACAAATACACGTACCGTTACACCCTTAATACACACACATCTGAAGATTATAAAAAAATAAATATATTTGGTGAACTAAACAAAATGACTCGACGAACCAATGTTTGGTATGAGTGCTATGACCTCAAATCTATATCCTAATAACAATATATGTCACGATACATCATTTGATATATGATTGATGATAGAAAACTTTCAAAGCGGGTTACAAAAGCTCCTAATTTGGCAGCTGACATATGCAGTAACATATTGTGTCTTTTCTAATTGTATTATTTTGTCAAAACAATTATTATTAAGGACTTGTTTATTTACTGTTAATATCTGGTTAATTTATTTGACAAAATAATACTGGAAATTATGTAATATTTGACTGCATATTTCAGCAACTAAATTAGGAGCCTGTGTAGTGTCAGAATAATTGTTTCTAAGTTATCACAAAAACTTTGTGTTGCATTGAGTGACTGGTGAGAAGCAAAAGCTGTCTTTGAAACCTACCAAGAGTAAGGCTCGTAAAACTCCACTGTGTTGGGGAAAGCAAGATGAAGGTGTTCCTGTTTTCTTTCATGTATTATAATCAAACATAAAGATATTGTCTGACCCAAGTACTACAAAAGCAAAGAGGAAGCAGGACCAGTCTCCCCTGCAGGGGACCTCTTTTTGAACCTCCTTTTTCAACAGTTTTACGAACGTCTTTTTGAACTGTTTTACGAACCTCTTTTTGAACTCATTTACGACCTTTTCTTTTGAACTGTTCCGTAACCAAAGGCAACATTGTTTACCACCCACTTCCCTCTTGAAGCAGCTGTGGTCATTTGGTCTGAGAAAATAAAATAAAGAAGGGGGAGTAAAATCTTTCGCCAGAGCGTGCGTGACACCGTAAAAAGTTAGAGGTCGACACATTTCTCCTCAATTGAATTCAAATTGAATTATGTCTCTGTTTGATTCTTTGCATCTTGTCTTGTTTAATTGATGTCATCAGTGTTTGAACCTGACATGTAGCCTGTTTTAAAATGTTTTTTTTTGTAATTCTATATGAAATAATGTATCGCAAAATCAATTTTAAACCATATTGTCCATCCCTAGTAAAACGTCCTGTCGTCCTGGTTTGTTTTTCTTTTCCTGTGAATAATGTTGTAAAGAGCAGCGTGTTTGTGCGTCACTGAGATTTCAAGAGAGTTCATACGATAACTTGTTTTTCCTAAGTGCATGTAAAAGTAGTGAATGCATTGTGTGACTGAGCAGAGATGCTGTGTTTGTCTTGCAGACATCTGTGAAGAACATCTTCACCCTGGGCAACAGAAGTTTAAGGATACGGACGGAGGAGTCACAGCTCTCCCACATTAAGAATGAAGAAGAATACACACTCATCCCCCATTTTAAAGAGGATGAGGAACACCAATGGATCCCCCATTTTAAGGAGGATGAGGAGGACCCACTGACACCTCTTCCTCACATTAAGGAGGAAGAGGAGGACCCACTGAGCCCTCACATTAAAGAGGAAGAGGAAGAACACAGCATCAGTCAGCAGGAAGAGCATCTTGAAGGACTGGAGGAGGTTGATGTCACCAAGATGCCAGTGACTGGTGTCCCTGTGAAGAGTGAAGATGATGAGGTGAAAGGTGAAAGTGAGGAGAGGGGAGGGGGGGAGCCTCCAAGCAGCAGCTCAACACAACACATGACAACAGAAGCTGATGGAGACCACTGTGGAGGATCACAAGCAGACAAGCTCTTAGCTCCACTATCAGATAGTGAGGACACAACGTCACACTCTCCTGACACTGATGATGAAGACTCTAAAGATGATAAGACATGTCACACTGACAACACTCACTTCACATCTTCTCTCTGTCACAAAACTTTTAAATACCAAAGTCGTCTGAAAAGACACATGAGAAGACACACCGGAGAAAAACCTTTTATCTGTTCAATATGTGGCAAAGGTTTTGTAGAAAGTCACAATTTGAAAGTACACGTGAGAACACACACCGGTGAAAAACCTTATGTCTGTTCAATCTGTGGTACATGTTTTGTACAAAGAATCAATTTGAAAGTACACATGAGAAGACACACTGGTGAAAAACCTGTTATCTGTTCAACCTGTGGTAAAGGTTTTACAGAAAGTCCGAGTTTGAAAGTACACATGAGAACACACACTGGTGAAAAACCTTTTTCCTGTGTGGTCTGTGGTAAAGGTTTTATACAAAGTCATAATTTGAATGTACACAAGAGAACACACACTGGTGAAAACCCTTTTTCTTGTTCAATCTGTGGTAAAGGTTTTACAGAAAGTCAGAATTTGAAAAGACACATGAGAACACACATTGGTGAAAAATCACATTCCTGTTGAATCTGCAACAGAAGCTTTTGTTGACGATCAAACCTTGTAGCACACATGAGAAGACACCCAGGAGAGAAAGTGTTGAGTTGCAGTGTGTGTGGTGAAAGATTGTCTTCTAAGTACCAGTGTAAGAAACACAAGTGTGCTGGTGAGAACAGCAGCAGCAAATGAAACTGCAGGATTTGAAATAAACTGTCCAGACTTTCATTTTGACTTTCTAACAACATCAGCACATATAACATGTGTGACATTGTTGTTTGTCCAACAATCTGTTTAATATGCTTCTACATTTATAGATTAAGATACTTTGAAATATGAAAGTATTACATATTTGTATTTGTAATTGTTAATAATCCCATAGATTATCACCTTTATATGATATACATATGTACTGGTTCACATCTGGAACATCTTCTGGACCACTTCAGGAAGCATATTATTATTTACTTTATACATCATTTGAACAGTTGTCTTATATACAATTTTAAAATGTGTGACTTTATGAATCATTTGCTGGGTCTCTTTAATCTATTTTATTCATTATCGTTATTACTCTGTATTATTATGATTGTGTTGTGATTGTTTTACATGTATGTCCCCAGACCTTTATGCAATATAAACGTGAGAGAAAATGGCAGATTATTTTTGTGAAGGGATTTTTTTTTTTACAAACTTACATTTGTGGAAATATCAAATAAATCCAGTATTGTGTTTGAAACATTTTTTTATGTTTTTTTTTTTTTTCTTTTTTAACATGCCCACAACAACATCAATATCATTCAAAGTTTGGAGTGTCAGACAAAAGCCAATATTGTACATCATCCCACAGAGATTTACTTTGCATACATTCTTAAAATAAACAGTTTATTGTGTTTCCCAATCACAGATCGAACAAGTGTTGTCTTCAATTGCAAAACAACATACAAAATATTACTTTAAGTGGTCAATTCTGTCTTTTTTTCTTACATTAACTCTTTTGCCTTAGAAAGAATGGAAACTTTTAATTTATGGGTATTTTTCTTGTTCCAGGTTGTACTTAATGAAATCTTCAAATAATAAACTATTTTTATCAGTCAATAAGTGCATCAGTGACCAAATGCCTTTTTCAAACCATTGCTGTTAAAAGATGGATCTGTTTCTCATTTTAATATAAGAACAATTCCATAGTGGAGTATTGTGTGTGATGAAGTTGTGTTTGTAAATTAGTTTCCAGTACAACAACACTTGCTGGTAGGGATGGGTACTGTTCACTTCTAATTCCATGTTTTATGTGTTATATATGTCAATATATTGTGTGTTTGTATTTTGCCAACATGGTAGAATCACATGATAGGCAGGTTGTATCATGTTTTTCTGTCACCTTGAGGAAATGGCATAAAGAGGAAGATGACAATATAATGTCACTTGGACAATGATGTACAGAACAGAGGAGATGTATTTCATTTTTATTTTTGGTTTTAGGCGATTTTTTTGTATTATTATTTTTTCACAAAACCTCTCCATTATCCAGCTATGGATTTCTGGTAGCTGCTTAAAAGGAGATGGAGGGGGATAGTGAGCTGATGTATGAGGAAGGTATGGACATGGATAGGACTAGAGGGGAGAGAGGAAAGAAAGGGAGAGGAGGTCATGAAGGAAAGTAGAGCGCTAAGAGAGTAGAAAGGATGAAAAATATGATGGTGGATAATTGCAAGATTATATATACATTGAAGTCAGATCAAGACATGAAGGATATTAGTTTGATGACACTGGTTAAGAGATGAAAGAAGGACATTGGAGAGGTGGAGATGGCCAAAGTGCTAAAGGACGGAAGTCTTTGGACTAAATGTAAAAATGGAGAGTAAAAGAACAAAAGCAATGCGATTGCAAAAGCTGTGCAATAAGATACTAAAGGAAAGAATGGAAGTGGGAGAATGAAAGGGGGCCAGAGGAGTCGTGACAGGAATCCCAAGAGCAGAACATTTAGAAGATTTGAAAATAAAAATGAAAAGGGTGAACTGTCACAATGATGAAGATAATGATGGCATTTAGAAATGGAGAAAAGATGGAGAGCGAATCTGTGCTACTGCAGTTTGTCCAGGAAGTCATCCCAGAAAGAATCATGATAGGGTTTTTAAGCTTTTACGTTAGAACTTACGTGCCACCCCCAGTACCTTGTTTCAAGTGCCAACACTCTGGGCACATAGTAGTGTGTGTCATGCCAAGATGAGATGTGGAAGGTGTGGAGGGGAGCAGGAATATGGACAATGTGGAAAATAATGGTGACTGGGAACAATTTATGGAAATAACAGACATGATATTAAAGGAAGTGGATACAAATCAAGTTATTGTGCAAATGAATGTAGATGTTACAAAGTGCATAATAGAAGCAGCCAAATAGAGCATACCAAGGAGTAGAATAGGGAGAAGAAGGAAGATGGTGGACACATGTGTGACACTTACAATTAGTAGTCACAAGTGTTTTGCAAAATGAATGTGCAAATATAGTATCCTAATCTAGTTGGAGGTATTTTCATACCTAAAGTAACAGTTAAAGGCCTACTGAAAGCCACTACTAGCCACCACGCAGTCTGATAGTTTATATATCAATGATGAAATATTAACATTGCAACACATGCCAATACGGCCTTTTTAGTTGACTACATTACAATTTTACATTTCCCGCCAAGTGTCGTGTTGAAAACGTCGCGGTATGATGACTCGTATGATGACGCGTGCGTTTGACGTCTCGGCTTGTAGTGGACATTATTTTCCAGCCTCATCCCAGCTATAAGTAGTCTGCTTTAATCGCATAATTACACAGTATTCTGGACATCTGTGTTGCTGAATCTTTTGCAATTTGTTCAATTAATAATGGAGAAGTCAAAGTAGAAAGATGGAGGTGGGAAGCTTTTAGCCTTTAGCCACACAAACACACGGTGTTTTCTTGTTTACATTCCCGGAGGTGAAGCTTTACTATGGATCAGAGTGGTCAAGCGAACATGGATCTCGACCACATGTCAACCGGCAGGTTTCGGTGAGAAAATTGTGCTAATAAGTTGGCTCTTACCGTAGTTATGAGCGGAGCCAGCGTCGTCCTGCAGCTGCTGCAGCGACTATTAACTCCTCCCACGAACACACTGGCCGTCACCACACCCGTGGCCACACCCCTCTGACTTTCAGGTACTGTATAATCTCACTAAAACACTAGCAACACAGTAGGCAGATAAGGGATTTTCCAGAATTATCCTAGTAAATGTGTCTAATAACATCTGAATCGCTCTCACTGCAATCGCCTTTTTTTTTCTAGTCCTTCACTCTGAATTTCATCATCCACAAATCTTTCATCCTCGCTCAAATTAATGGGGAAATCATCGTTTTCTCGGTTCGATAAGCTCTAGCTGCTGCTGGCTATGATTATAAACAATGTTCAGATGTGAGGAGCCCTACAACCCGTGACGTCACGCGCACATCGTCTGCTACTTCCGGTACAGGCAAGGCTTTTTTATTAGCGACCAAAAGTTGCGGACTTTATCGTCGATGTCCTTTTTCTTTCTTTTCTTAGTTTATTTGGAATATGAATATTTACAACACAATACAATACGGACAATACAATATTACCTCACATTTCATCAGGAGTAGGAAAAAGCAAATCTTATTTAATCCTACCCCTTTCCCACTTCAGAGCGCCCACAAATACATACATACATACATCTACTCACCCTCTTTACAGCAGAATATCAAAATGACATCCGTGAATAAGCAATACAACGGTTCTGTTACATGCAATTAACTAATCCAGTCGTTACCAACATACTAAGATGAAGAATATCTTATTTTCAATAAGGTTGAAAGTGTTTCTCATAATTCTTCTTCTTTGTACTTTGTAAGCACTATTAATTTAAACATCTTCTTAAAATGGATCATATCGGTAAAATGTTTAATTTCTTTACTTAATTCATTCCATAATTTAATTCCACATACTGATATGCTAAAGGTTTCAAGTGTTGTATGTGCATGTTTTAAATTAGATTTTCCTCTAAGGTTATATTTGTTCTCTACTAAATCCTTTCAGCAAAAATATGGCAATATGGTGAAATGATGAAGTATGACACAGAATGGACCTGCTAGCCCCGTTTAAAAAAGAACATCTCATTTCAGTAGGCCTTTAAAACTCTGATTGTTAAGACCTTTTCTAGGTATAGTCAGGTAACAAAATGTGTAATTGTAATTGATTTCTAGTGACAGTGACAATCTAGAAAAAAGAAAGCAGCAATATTAAAAGGAGGCCATGTCAGGATACAGTACAAACATGTCAAGTGAAGAGGTTTATTCAAGCAACAGTAGACATGTTTAATAAAAGAGTCAGGCCACACCCTGCCATGAGAAGACAATCAAGCACTTTGTGTCTTCTTTTTATTCCTGTAAAAGAGAACAGGACACATGATTGGGAACACTAGGACCAGGCTACTCAGTGCGAGGCCTGTAACATGAGCACTGAAGTGAACACTAGGACCAGGCTACTCAGTGCGAGGCCTGTAACATGAGCACTTAAGTGAACACTAGGACCAGGCTACTCAGTGCGAGGCCTGTAACATGAGCACTGAAGTGAACACTAGGACCAGGCTACTCAGTGCGAGGCCTGTAACATGAGCACTGAAGTGAACACTAGGACCAGGCTACTCAGTGCGAGGCCTGTAACATGAGCACTGAAGTGAACACTAGGACCAGGCTACTCAGTGCGAGGCCTGTAACATGAGCACTGAAGTGAACACTAGGACCAGGCTACTCAGTGCGAGGCCTGTAACATGAGCACTGAAGTGAACACTAGGACCAGGCTACTCAGTGCGAGGCCTGTAACATGAGCACTGAAGTGAACACTAGGACCAGGCTACTCAGTGCGAGGCCTGTAACATGAGCACTGAAGTGAACACTAGGACCAGGCTACTCAGTGCGAGGCCTGTAACATGAGCACTGAAGTGAACACTAGGACCAGGCTACTCAGTGCGAGGCCTGTAACATGAGCACTGAAGTGAACACTAGGACCAGGCAACTCAGTGCGAGGCCTGTAACATGAGCACTGAAGTGAACACTAGGACCAGGCTACTCAGTGCGAGGCCTGTAACATGAGCACTGAAGTGAACACTAGGACCAGGCTACTCAGTGCGAGGCCTGTAACATGAGCACTGAAGTGAACACTAGGACCAGGCTACTCAGTGCGAGGCCTGTAACATGAGCACTGAAGTGAACACTAGGACCAGGCTACTCATTGCGAGGCCTGTAACATGAGCACTGAAGTGAACACTAGGACCAGGCTACTCAGTGCGAGGCCTGTAACATGAGCACTGAAGTGAACACTAGGACCAGGCTACTCAGTGCGAGGCCTGTAACATGAGCACTGAAGTGAACACTAGGACCAGGCTACTCAGTGCGAGGCCTGTAACATGAGCACTGAAGTGAACACTAGGACCAGGCTACTCAGTGCGAGGCCTGTAACATGAGCACTGAAGTGAACACTAGGACCAGGCTACTCAGTGCGAGGCCTGTAACATGAGCACTGAAGTGAACACTAGGACCAGGCTACTCAGTGCGAGGCCTGTAACATGAGCACTGAAGTGAACACTAGGACCAGGCTACTCAGTGCGAGGCCTGTAACATGAGCACTGAAGTGAACACTAGGACCAGGCTACTCAGTGCGAGGCCTGTAACATGAGCACTGAAGTGAACACTAGGACCAGGCTACTCAGTGCGAGGCCTGTAACATGAGCACTGAAGTGAACACTAGGACCAGGCTACTCAGTGCGAGGCCTGTAACATGAGCACTTAAGTGAACACTAGGACCAGGCTACTCAGTGCGAGGCCTGTAACATGAGCACTGAAGTGAACACTAGGACCAGGCTACTCAGTGCGAGGCCTGTAACATGAGCACTGAAGTGAACACTAGGACCAGGCTACTCAGTGCGAGGCCTGTAACATGAGCACTGAAGTGAACACTAGGACCAGGCTACTCAGTGCGAGGCCTGTAACATGAGCACTGAAGTGAACACTAGGACCAGGCTACTCAGTGCGAGGCCTGTAACATGAGCACTGAAGTGAACACTAGGACCAGGCTACTCAGTGCGAGGCCTGTAACATGAGCACTGAAGTGAACACTAGGACCAGGCTACTCAGTGCGAGGCCTGTAACATGAGCACTGAAGTGAACACTAGGACCAGGCTACTCAGTGCGAGGCCTGTAACATGAGCACTGAAGTGAACACTAGGACCAGGCTACTCAGTGCGAGGCCTGTAACATGAGCACTGAAGTGAACACTAGGACCAGGCTACTCAGTGCGAGGCCTGTAACATGAGCACTGAAGTGAACACTAGGACCAGGCTACTCAGTGCGAGGCCTCTAACATGAGCACTGAAGTGAACACTAGGACCAGGCTACTCAGTGCGAGGCCTGTAACACGAGCACTGAAGTGAACACTAGGACCAGGCTACTCAGTGCGAGGCCTGTAACACGAGCACTGAAGTGAACACTAGGACCAGGCTACTCAGTGCGAGGCCTGTAACACGAGCACTGAAGTGAACACTAGGACCAGGCTACTCAGTGCGAGGCCTGTAACACGAGCACTGAAGTGAACACTAGGACCAGGCTACTCAGTGCGAGGCCTGTAACACGAGCACTGAAGTGAACACTAGGACCAGGCTACTCAGTGCGAGGCCTGTAACATGAGCACTGAAGTGAACACTAGGACCAGGCTACTCAGTGCGAGGCCTGTAACATGAGCACTGAAGTGAACACTAGGACCAGGCTACTCAGTGCGAGGCCTGTAACATGAGCACTGAAGTGAACACTAGGACCAGGCTACTCAGTGCGAGGCCTGTAACATGAGCACTGAAGTGAACACTAGGACCAGGCTACTCAGTGCGAGGCCTGTAACATGAGCACTGAAGTGAACACTAGGACCAGGCTACTCAGTGCGAGGCCTCTAACATGAGCACTGAAGTGAACACTAGGACCAGGCTACTCAGTGCGAGGCCTGTAACATGAGCACTGAAGTGAACACTAGGACCAGGCTACTCAGTGCGAGGCCTGTAACATGAGCACTGAAGTGAACACTAGGACCAGGCTACTCAGTGCGAGGCCTGTAACATGAGCACTGAAGTGAACACTAGGACCAGGCTACTCAGTGCGAGGCCTGTAACATGAGCACTGAAGTGAACACTAGGACCAGGCTACTCAGTGCGAGGCCTGTAACATGAGCACTGAAGTGAACACTAGGACCAGGCTACTCAGTGCGAGGCCTGTAACATGAGCACTGAAGTGAACACTAGGACCAGGCTACTCAGTGCGAGGCCTGTAACATGAGCACTGAAGTGAACACTAGGACCAGGCTACTCAGTGCGAGGCCTGTAACATGAGCACTGAAGTGAACACTAGGACCAGGCTACTCAGTGCGAGGCCTGTAACATGAGCACTGAAGTGAACACTAGGACCAGGCTACTCAGTGCGAGGCCTGTAACATGAGCACTGAAGTGAACACTAGGACCAGGCTACTCAGTGCGAGGCCTCTAACATGAGCACTGAAGTGAACACTAGGACCAGGCTACTCAGTGCGAGGCCTGTAACATGAGCACTGAAGTGAACACTAGGACCAGGCTACTCAGTGCGAGGCCTGTAACATGAGCACTGAAGTGAACACTAGGACCAGGCTACTCAGTGCGAGGCCTGTAACATGAGCACTGAAGTGAACACTAGGACCAGGCTACTCAGTGCGAGGCCTGTAACATGAGCACTGAAGTGAACACTAGGACCAGGCTACTCAGTGCGAGGCCTGTAACATGAGCACTGAAGTGAACACTAGGACCAGGCTACTCAGTGCGAGGCCCGTAACATGAGCACTGAAGTGAACACTAGGACCAGGCTACTCAGTGCGAGGCCCGTAACATGAGCACTGAAGTGAACACTAGGACCAGGCTACTCAGTGCGAGGCCCGTAACATGAGCACTGAAGTGAACACTAGGACCAGGCTACTCAGTGCGAGGCCTGTAACATGAGCACTGAAGTGAACACTAGGACCAGGCTACTCAGTGCGAGGCCTGTAACATGAGCACTGAAGTGAACACTAGGACCAGGCTACTCAGTGCGAGGCCTGTAACATGAGCACTGAAGTGAACACTAGGACCAGGCTACTCAGTGCGAGGCCTGTAACATGAGCACTGAAGTGAACACTAGGACCAGGCTACTCAGTGCGAGGCCTGTAACATGAGCACTGAAGTGAACACTAGGACCAGGCTACTCAGTGCGAGGCCTGTAACATGAGCACTGAAGTGAACACTAGGACCAGGCTACTCAGTGCGAGGCCTGTAACATGAGCACTGAAGTGAACACTAGGACCAGGCTACTCAGTGCGAGGCCTGTAACATGAGCACTGAAGTGAACACTAGGACCAGGCTACTCAGTGCGAGGCCTGTAACATGAGCACTGAAGTGAACACTAGGACCAGGCTACTCAGTGCGAGGCCTGTAACATGAGCACTGAAGTGAACACTAGGACCAGGCTACTCAGTGCGAGGCCTGTAACATGAGCACTGAAGTGAACACTAGGACCAGGCTACTCAGTGCGAGGCCTGTAACATGAGCACTGAAGTGAACACTAGGACCAGGCTACTCAGTGCGAGGCCTGTAACATGAGCACTGAAGTGAACACTAGGACCAGGCTACTCAGTGCGAGGCCTGTAACATGAGCACTGAAGTGAACACTAGGACCAGGCTACTCAGTGCGAGGCCTGTAACATGAGCACTTAAGTGAACACTAGGACCAGGCTACTCAGTGCGAGGCCTGTAACATGAGCACTGAAGTGAACACTAGGACCAGGCTACTCAGTGCGAGGCCTGTAACATGAGCACTGAAGTGAACACTAGGACCAGGCTACTCAGTGCGAGGCCTGTAACATGAGCACTGAAGTGAACACTAGGACCAGGCTACTCAGTGCGAGGCCTGTAACATGAGCACTGAAGTGAACACTAGGACCAGGCTACTCAGTGCGAGGCCTGTAACATGAGCACTGAAGTGAACACTAGGACCAGGCTACTCAGTGCGAGGCCTGTAACATGAGCACTGAAGTGAACACTAGGACCAGGCTACTCAGTGCGAGGCCTGTAACATGAGCACTGAAGTGAACACTAGGACCAGGCTACTCAGTGCGAGGCCTGTAACATGAGCACTGAAGTGAACACTAGGACCAGGCTACTCAGTGCGAGGCCTGTAACATGAGCACTGAAGTGAACACTAGGACCAGGCTACTCAGTGCGAGGCCTGTAACATGAGCACTGAAGTGAACACTAGGACCAGGCAACTCAGTGCGAGGCCTGTAACATGAGCACTGAAGTGAACACTAGGACCAGGCTACTCAGTGCGAGGCCTGTAACATGAGCACTGAAGTGAACACTAGGACCAGGCTACTCAGTGCGAGGCCTGTAACATGAGCACTGAAGTGAACACTAGGACCAGGCTACTCAGTGCGAGGCCTGTAACATGAGCACTGAAGTGAACACTAGGACCAGGCTACTCATTGCGAGGCCTGTAACATGAGCACTGAAGTGAACACTAGGACCAGGCTACTCAGTGCGAGGCCTGTAACATGAGCACTGAAGTGAACACTAGGACCAGGCTACTCAGTGCGAGGCCTGTAACATGAGCACTGAAGTGAACACTAGGACCAGGCTACTCAGTGCGAGGCCTGTAACATGAGCACTGAAGTGAACACTAGGACCAGGCTACTCATTGCGAGGCCTGTAACATGAGCACTGAAGTGAACACTAGGACCAGGCTACTCAGTGCGAGGCCTGTAACATGAGCACTGAAGTGAACACTAGGACCAGGCTACTCATTGCGAGGCCTGTAACATGAGCACTGAAGTGAACACTAGGACCAGGCTACTCAGTGCGAGGCCTGTAACATGAGCACTGAAGTGAACACTAGGACCAGGCTACTCAGTGCGAGGCCTGTAACATGAGCACTGAAGTGAACACTAGGACCAGGCTACTCAGTGCGAGGCCTGTAACATGAGCACTGAAGTGAACACTAGGACCAGGCTACTCAGTGCGAGGCCTGTAACATGAGCACTGAAGTGAACACTAGGACCAGGCTACTCAGTGCGAGGCCTGTAACATGAGCACTGAAGTGAACACTAGGACCAGGCTACTCAGTGCGAGGCCTGTAACATGAGCACTGAAGTGAACACTAGGACCAGGCTACTCAGTGCGAGGCCTGTAACATGAGCACTGAAGTGAACACTAGGACCAGGCTACTCAGTGCGAGGCCTGTAACATGAGCACTGAAGTGAACACTAGGACCAGGCTACTCAGTGCGAGGCCTGTAACATGAGCACTGAAGTGAACACTAGGACCAGGCTACTCAGTGCGAGGCCTGTAACATGAGCACTGAAGTGAACACTAGGACCAGGCTACTCAGTGCGAGGCCTGTAACATGAGCACTGAAGTGAACACTAGGACCAGGCTACTCAGTGCGAGGCCTGTAACATGAGCACTGAAGTGAACACTAGGACCAGGCTACTCAGTGCGAGGCCTGTAACATGAGCACTGAAGTGAACACTAGGACCAGGCTACTCAGTGCGAGGCCTGTAACATGAGCACTGAAGTGAACACTAGGACCAGGCTACTCAGTGCGAGGCCTGTAACATGAGCACTGAAGTGAACACTAGGACCAGGCTACTCAGTGCGAGGCCTGTAACATGAGCACTGAAGTGAACACTAGGACCAGGCTACTCAGTGCGAGGCCTGTAACATGAGCACTGAAGTGAACACTAGGACCAGGCAACTCAGTGCGAGGCCTGTAACATGAGCACTGAAGTGAACACTAGGACCAGGCTACTCAGTGCGAGGCCTGTAACATGAGCACTGAAGTGAACACTAGGACCAGGCTACTCAGTGCGAGGCCTGTAACATGAGCACTGAAGTGAACACTAGGACCAGGCTACTCAGTGCGAGGCCTGTAACATGAGCACTGAAGTGAACACTAGGACCAGGCTACTCATTGCGAGGCCTGTAACATGAGCACTGAAGTGAACACTAGGACCAGGCTACTCAGTGCGAGGCCTGTAACATGAGCACTGAAGTGAACACTAGGACCAGGCTACTCAGTGCGAGGCCTGTAACATGAGCACTGAAGTGAACACTAGGACCAGGCTACTCAGTGCGAGGCCTGTAACATGAGCACTGAAGTGAACACTAGGACCAGGCTACTCATTGCGAGGCCTGTAACATGAGCACTGAAGTGAACACTAGGACCAGGCTACTCAGTGCGAGGCCTGTAACATGAGCACTGAAGTGAACACTAGGACCAGGCTACTCAGTGCGAGGCCTGTAACATGAGCACTGAAGTGAACACTAGGACCAGGCTACTCAGTGCGAGGCCTGTAACATGAGCACTGAAGTGAACACTAGGACCAGGCTACTCAGTGCGAGGCCTGTAACATGAGCACTGAAGTGAACACTAGGACCAGGCTACTCAGTGCGAGGCCTGTAACATGAGCACTGAAGTGAACACTAGGACCAGGCTACTCAGTGCGAGGCCTGTAACATGAGCACTGAAGTGAACACTAGGACCAGGCTACTCAGTGCGAGGCCTGTAACATGAGCACTGAAGTGAACACTAGGACCAGGCTACTCAGTGCGAGGCCTGTAACATGAGCACTGAAGTGAACACTAGGACCAGGCTACTCAGTGCGAGGCCTGTAACATGAGCACTGAAGTGAACACTAGGACCAGGCTACTCAGTGCGAGGCCTGTAACATGAGCACTGAAGTGAACACTAGGACCAGGCTACTCAGTGCGAGGCCTGTAACATGAGCACTTAAGTGAACACTAGGACCAGGCTACTCAGTGCGAGGCCTGTAACATGAGCACTGAAGTGAACACTAGGACCAGGCTACTCAGTGCGAGGCCTGTAAC
The DNA here is from genome assembly GCF_033978795.1 of Nerophis ophidion. Lineage (NCBI taxonomy): Eukaryota > Metazoa > Chordata > Actinopteri > Syngnathiformes > Syngnathidae > Nerophis > Nerophis ophidion. Next base: position 290,119 of record NW_026906975.1, on the reverse strand, counting down.
ATGAGCACTGAAGTGAACACTAGGACCAGGCTACTCAGTGCGAGGCCTGTAACATGAGCACTGAAGTGAACACTAGGACCAGGCTACTCAGTGCGAGGCCTGTAACATGAGCACTGAAGTGAACACTAGGACCAGGCTACTCAGTGCGAGGCCTGTAACATGAGCACTGAAGTGAACACTAGGACCAGGCTACTCAGTGCGAGGCCTGTAACATGAGCACTGAAGTGAACACTAGGACCAGGCTACTCAGTGCGAGGCCTGTAACATGAGCACTGAAGTGAACACTAGGACCAGGCTACTCAGTGCGAGGCCTGTAACATGAGCACTGAAGTGAACACTAGGACCAGGCTACTCAGTGCGAGGCCTGTAACATGAGCACTGAAGTGAACACTAGGACCAGGCTACTCAGTGCGAGGCCTGTAACATGAGCACTGAAGTGAACACTAGGACCAGGCAACTCAGTGCGAGGCCTGTAACATGAGCACTGAAGTGAACACTAGGACCAGGCTACTCAGTGCGAGGCCTGTAACATGAGCACTGAAGTGAACACTAGGACCAGGCTACTCAGTGCGAGGCCTGTAACATGAGCACTGAAGTGAACACTAGGACCAGGCTACTCAGTGCGAGGCCTGTAACATGAGCACTGAAGTGAACACTAGGACCAGGCTACTCATTGCGAGGCCTGTAACATGAGCACTGAAGTGAACACTAGGACCAGGCTACTCAGTGCGAGGCCTGTAACATGAGCACTGAAGTGAACACTAGGACCAGGCTACTCAGTGCGAGGCCTGTAACATGAGCACTGAAGTGAACACTAGGACCAGGCTACTCAGTGCGAGGCCTGTAACATGAGCACTGAAGTGAACACTAGGACCAGGCTACTCATTGCGAGGCCTGTAACATGAGCACTGAAGTGAACACTAGGACCAGGCTACTCAGTGCGAGGCCTGTAACATGAGCACTGAAGTGAACACTAGGACCAGGCTACTCAGTGCGAGGCCTGTAACATGAGCACTGAAGTGAACACTAGGACCAGGCTACTCAGTGCGAGGCCTGTAACATGAGCACTGAAGTGAACACTAGGACCAGGCTACTCAGTGCGAGGCCTGTAACATGAGCACTGAAGTGAACACTAGGACCAGGCTACTCAGTGCGAGGCCTGTAACATGAGCACTGAAGTGAACACTAGGACCAGGCTACTCAGTGCGAGGCCTGTAACATGAGCACTGAAGTGAACACTAGGACCAGGCTACTCAGTGCGAGGCCTGTAACATGAGCACTGAAGTGAACACTAGGACCAGGCTACTCAGTGCGAGGCCTGTAACATGAGCACTGAAGTGAACACTAGGACCAGGCTACTCAGTGCGAGGCCTGTAACATGAGCACTGAAGTGAACACTAGGACCAGGCTACTCAGTGCGAGGCCTGTAACATGAGCACTGAAGTGAACACTAGGACCAGGCTACTCAGTGCGAGGCCTGTAACATGAGCACTGAAGTGAACACTAGGACCAGGCTACTCAGTGCGAGGCCTGTAACATGAGCACTGAAGTGAACACTAGGACCAGGCTACTCAGTGCGAGGCCTGTAACACGAGCACTGAAGTGAACACTAGGACCAGGCTACTCAGTGCGAGGCCTGTAACACGAGCACTGAAGTGAACACTAGGACCAGGCTACTCAGTGCGAGGCCTGTAACATGAGCACTGAAGTGAACACTAGGACCAGGCTACTCAGTGCGAGGCCTGTAACATGAGCACTGAAGTGAACACTAGGACCAGGCTACTCAGTGCGAGGCCTGTAACATGAGCACTGAAGTGAACACTAGGACCAGGCTACTCAGTGCGAGGCCTGTAACATGAGCACTGAAGTGAACACTAGGACCAGGCTACTCAGTGCGAGGCCTGTAACACGAGCACTGAAGTGAACACTAGGACCAGGCTACTCAGTGCGAGGCCTGTAACACGAGCACTGAAGTGAACACTAGGACCAGGCTACTCAGTGCGAGGCCTGTAACACGAGCACTTAAGTGAACACTAGGACCAGGCTACTCAGTGCGAGGCCTGTAACACGAGCACTGAAGTGAACACTAGGACCAGGCTACTCAGTGCGAGGCCTCTAACATGAGCACTGAAGTGAACACTAGGACCAGGCTACTCAGTGCGAGGCCTGTAACATGAGCACTGAAGTGAACACTAGGACCAGGCTACTCAGTGCGAGGCCTCTAACATGAGCACTGAAGTGAACACTAGGACCAGGCTACTCAGTGCGAGGCCTGTAACACGAGCACTGAAGTGAACACTAGGACCAGGCTACTCAGTGCGAGGCCTGTAACACGAGCACTGAAGTGAACACTAGGACCAGGCTACTCAGTGCGAGGCCTGTAACACGAGCACTGAAGTGAACACTAGGACCAGGCTACTCAGTGCGAGGCCTGTAACATGAGCACTGAAGTGAACACTAGGACCAGGCTACTCAGTGCGAGGCCTGTAACATGAGCACTGAAGTGAACACTAGGACCAGGCTACTCAGTGCGAGGCCTGTAACATGAGCACTGAAGTGAACACTAGGACCAGGCTACTCAGTGCGAGGCCTGTAACATGAGCACTGAAGTGAACACTAGGACCAGGCTACTCAGTGCGAGGCCTGTAACATGAGCACTGAAGTGAACACTAGGACCAGGCTACTCAGTGCGAGGCCTGTAACATGAGCACTGAAGTGAACACTAGGACCAGGCTACTCAGTGCGAGGCCTGTAACATGAGCACTGAAGTGAACACTAGGACCAGGCTACTCAGTGCGAGGCCTCTAACATGAGCACTGAAGTGAACACTAGGACCAGGCTACTCAGTGCGAGGCCTGTAACATGAGCACTGAAGTGAACACTAGGACCAGGCTACTCAGTGCGAGGCCTGTAACATGAGCACTGAAGTGAACACTAGGACCAGGCTACTCAGTGCGAGGCCTGTAACATGAGCACTGAAGTGAACACTAGGACCAGGCTACTCAGTGCGAGGCCTGTAACATGAGCACTGAAGTGAACACTAGGACCAGGCTACTCAGTGCGAGGCCTGTAACATGAGCACTGAAGTGAACACTAGGACCAGGCTACTCAGTGCGAGGCCTGTAACATGAGCACTGAAGTGAACACTAGGACCAGGCTACTCAGTGCGAGGCCTGTAACATGAGCACTGAAGTGAACACTAGGACCAGGCTACTCAGTGCGAGGCCTGTAACATGAGCACTGAAGTGAACACTAGGACCAGGCTACTCAGTGCGAGGCCTGTAACATGAGCACTGAAGTGAACACTAGGACCAGGCTACTCAGTGCGAGGCCTGTAACATGAGCACTGAAGTGAACACTAGGACCAGGCTACTCAGTGCGAGGCCTCTAACATGAGCACTGAAGTGAACACTAGGACCAGGCTACTCAGTGCGAGGCCTGTAACATGAGCACTGAAGTGAACACTAGGACCAGGCTACTCAGTGCGAGGCCTCTAACATGAGCACTGAAGTGAACACTAGGACCAGGCTACTCAGTGCGAGGCCTGTAACATGAGCACTGAAGTGAACACTAGGACCAGGCTACTCAGTGCGAGGCCTGTAACATGAGCACTGAAGTGAACACTAGGACCAGGCTACTCAGTGCGAGGCCTGTAACATGAGCACTGAAGTGAACACTAGGACCAGGCTACTCAGTGCGAGGCCTGTAACATGAGCACTGAAGTGAACACTAGGACCAGGCTACTCAGTGCGAGGCCTGTAACATGAGCACTGAAGTGAACACTAGGACCAGGCTACTCAGTGCGAGGCCTGTAACATGAGCACTGAAGTGAACACTAGGACCAGGCTACTCAGTGCGAGGCCTGTAACATGAGCACTGAAGTGAACACTAGGACCAGGCTACTCAGTGCGAGGCCTGTAACATGAGCACTGAAGTGAACACTAGGACCAGGCTACTCAGTGCGAGGCCTCTAACATGAGCACTGAAGTGAACACTAGGACCAGGCTACTCAGTGCGAGGCCTGTAACATGAGCACTGAAGTGCCTTGATCGCACACGTGGCTCACTCTTGGGGATACTGCAAATCTTACTTTCAATCCCAAACCCAGTCAAAACTAAACAAACATGTTTTGGGTGGAGAGCAGCGTTTTGTTTGGACCAGCAATATGTAGCTGAATTGACAAGTATGGCAAGTACCGACAGCCTTTGTGACAAAAGCAAAAGGGGAAAAGGGCGCCCTATGCTGGGAGCGTCGCCAAAAGCTTATGTAACTGTTGTGGGTCAGCACAATGATGAGACTTGTTCCACTGTTCGCAGCTTTATTTATTTTCCTTCCAACCTGCGGGCGACAATCTTACGCCCTCAGCCATGTAGAACTTTTCTGTGTAAATATACATCTTTAACAATTTACAATGAAAAAGACAGATACTATTCAAACTAAATACAGGTTACAGGACTGCTAAGTGAAGTCTTTGCAGAAATGTAAAGAAGATAGCTGGAGTTGCCTGCATAAGGACTTGAACCCTGGACCCTCAGATTAAAAGTGTGATGCTCTGCTGTCTGAGCTACCCAGTCCCTCTTCAAGCCTGATTTGCCCAACATCTAAGAGAACAGCCATATTGGCAACCTCAGATGAACGTGGATTAGTTAGGATGTTCAGTGACAAGCTGGGAACTGTCAAAGCTCAACTCACCAATTGCTTGAACACAAACCTCATTATTGACAATTAAGACACTTTTACATCCTCATCAAGTAAGAAGGTTTTGACCAAAAAAGAAGCTACTCTCCCGAAGTTGGAGCCAAATGCCTTGGGGACACAAGTTTAATAGTCAGTTGAGACAAATAGTCAGCTACTTTTGTTAAAGTCCAATTAACAGCAACATGGCTGAACAAGGTACACAACAGGGTATTTAAACAGGATGGTTTCAAAGGGTTTCAGGCAGGTTACATGAAGTTTAATTGTATGCAATATTCCTAACATTCATGGTAGTAAAACATTCTTCAATGACGTGGTCTCATTTTGGTATATTTTTAATTACATCTGCGGTCCCCTCCAAGGTTTCTCATTGTCATCCCATTGGGTTGAATTTTTTCTTGCCCTGATTTGGGATCTGAGCCCAGGATGTTGTTGTGGCTTGTGCAGCCCTTTGAGACACTTGTGATTTAGGGCTATATAAGTCAACGTTGATTGGTTGATACTAAAGTGACTCAAACATCAGAGTTAGTATGAGGTGATACTAACCTTCGATAGCTCAGTTGGTAGAGCGGAGGACTGTAGTTGCTCATGCTGAAATACTTAGGTTGCTGGTTCAAATCCGGCTCGAAGGATTACTCTTTATTTATTATTATTAAATCAAGATAAACAACACAATATACACTTACAATTAGTGCACCAACCCCAAAACGTCCCTCCCTCATTCTCACTCATTCATACATTACATTTCTGTGTGACGTCGTTCAAATAAGAATCAGAATAATGTCTTACATCCTGAGGATGTAAACTGTGTGTTGTTTTGGCGTAAGATATTTACGAAACACAACCTGTCCTACAGTAAGATGTTTCTTTCTGTAGGGATAGTGATGCAATGGATTATGTGTCTCACTACGGACTAGAAGATTCTAGGTTCAACTCCTAGCCAGCGTGTTGTTGTTTGTTAACTCAACTGAAACAGTATTCTGTACAATTTTGGGGGGTGTTTATTTTGCTTTTTTTTTTTTTTTTAAATATATTAACTGAAATATGTGTTTTTTTTCTCTTTATTATTGCGAATGTATAACTGGTAGTTGTATCTGTTCTTATACCGTTTAAACTACCTTTCTTCTAAGCAAGGTTCATCTACACTTGAAAACTTATTTATTAGCCTGCTAAGAACTTTTGAACATTTCTGAAAAATCTGCCAAATGTTTGCAGTAATCATAACATTCTCGGTAGTAAAACATTCTTCAGAAGCATTTAGGTACATTTTTTAGAGAGCCTGAAATGCTCAGTCATGGAGCGCAAGACATTCTTTTTGAGCTTCCGGGATTCAAGTACCTGTTCTGCTGACCAATACTAGACTTTGAGACCCCTTGGAAAGACCTCCTTCCACCCCTCAAAAGTCACCAATAGGGCAGACCTTGGTTACATTTGAATGTGTAAACCCGAGAAGGTGTTGCGCAGCTGAAGTAGCTCAGTTGGGAGAGCGTCAGACTGAAGATCTGAAGGTCCCTGGTTCGATCCCGGGTTTCAGCACAACTCGCTGAGTTTCAGAATCAAATCTTCTTACTAAAAAGACTTCTGTGGCTCTTACAATACTGAAATGGTCTCCCTGGCCTGCCAGCCTTGCTGGTGGAATCCTAGTATCAGTAGTGATACACCTTTCCTCTCTTTTTAATTTGGACAACCGTTACGTGGTTTAACGGTGTATCGTTCCTTAAGCCAATGTTTGGTCTTTAACTGAGCCTTCCATCGGGCTGTTTCAAACACAAATGTGTTGCCTTAAGGGTTTGTCCTGGACTGTATAACTTGAAACTGAGAGTAATAAAGCTGAGCTCAGTGTGAGGTGAAGGTGCATCTAACACACCTACAGCAAAATATTAACCACAACTTTTTCATACAGATACACTGTCTAACAATTTGTGTTTAAGGTATTGTGGTTAAACCTTCAGATGATCACACTAACGCTCTCCCACCTGAACTAAAGTGGATGTGAGGGATGTTTTTGAATATCAGTTTTTCAAATTAAACAGAGGAAAAACAATCATTGTTGAAAACTATTTAAATTAAATATAGATTCGAAGGACTGCTGCAGGGGGGTAAAGGGACATTTTTTGAGAAATGTATGGAGGTCAGCATCAGCCACTTGAACCCTCAGATTAAAAGTCTGATGCTCTGCCGACTGAGCTACCCAGGACCTTTGATGTGCTGATATGTCCAACATCTGAGAGAACATCCATATTGGCAATCTCAGGTGAAAGTGAATTAGTCAGCATGTTCAGTGACAAGCTGGGAACTGTCAAAGTTCAAGCTCCCCAAGTGCTTGAACCCAAAGCTCATTTTTGACAGATAGGCCAGTTTTACATCCTCATCAACAAAGAAGGTTTTGACCAAAAAAGAAGCTCCTCTCCCAAAGTTGCAAACTCTGAGCTGCATTTAACTTGGATGCTCCCCAGAATTTTGCCAGAAGCATTTTGTTTTATTTTTTAGTGGAGGTTAGCTGCAACAGGTAGAGCTGGTGAAGGCCCAGGCTGCAACAAATAGAAGGTCACTAGATTTTAAAGTCCAACATAAGCAGTCAGTAAAGCCCTGTTTTGGTAGTAAGCCTCATGTAAACTGTGTGTTCCTTTGGCCTAAGATGTTTACAATATACAACTTGTACGAAATTACAGGGCACGGAGCTAGTGGTGCAATGGATAACATGTCTGACTACGGATCAGAAGATTCTAGGTTCAACTCCTGACTAGCTCGCTGTTTTTTGTTAATTGAACTGAAACAAAATTCAGTGCTGTTTCTTTGAGAGTGTTTTTTTGCATTTAAAATAAATATCTACTAACTGGAACATGCATTTTTTTGTCTTGTTATCATTGTGAATAGATAACTGGAAGTTGTATCTGTTGTTATACTCGGGACATTCATTTAGAATAAAGTGGGAGAGGAAAAAGGTGAAACAAAACAAATCTTACCTGAGCACGCCTTCCTCTTGTTAGAGTAAAACATGTTGGGGCTTGGTCACTAGCATTCAAACTAGATGTGACTATTCTGTCTATGAACATGAACAGGGAAGCAAACACATTATCAGTCAGGATAGTTTGTTACAGCTGTGATGGTATAGTGGTTAGTACTCTGTGTTGTGGCTGCAGCAACCCTGGTGTGACTCCGGGTCATGGCACCATACCCTTCCTGTACTTTTTTGATGATTTTTGAAAAAAGAGGTATCTTGTTCCCTCTGGTAAGTGGTTGAACAAGATGTGAAACCAACCAGGTACTCTGGTGAAATTAAAAATATCTATTTGATGTCATTACAGTATTGTCCTTGATGCATCATTTAATATGACTGATGTGTGCTTTGTGCTGTTACTTTATCACTTGGTAAAATTGCATTATAAACTCAGTCAATCGATCAATACTTTCTTTCTTTTATTTCTTTCTTGTGTTTATTCCGAACATGAACATACTTACAACATAATACATCAGACACTTTAATACCATTTCACATTACATCATGTCCGAAAAGGAGTAGGAAGAAGCAAAGCTTATTTAATCCTACCCCTTTCCCACTTCAGAGCGTTTACAAATATATACATTCATTTACTGACCTTTTTTGTAGTCAAATGGTGAAATGACATCCGTGAATGAGTAATACAACAGTTTTGTAATATGTAATTCATTAATTCAGTCATTATTAGCATACTGAGATGAAGAATATCTTATTTTCAATAAGGTTGAAGTTTTTCCTCTTCTTTGTACTTTATAAGCACTATTAAACTGAACAACATCTTAAACTGGATCATATCAGTACAATTTTTAACTTCATTACTTAATCCATCAATCCACCCATCTTCTTCCACTTAACCGAGGTCAGGTCACGGGGGCAGCAGCCTAAGCAGGGAAACCCAGACTTCCCTCTCCCCAGTCACTTTGTCCAGCTCTTCCCGGGGGAACCCAAGGCGTTCCCAGGCCAGCCGGGAAACATAGTCTTCCCAACGTGTCCTGGGTCTTCCCCGTGGCCTCCTACCGGTTGGACGTGCCCTAAATCCTGACCAGATGCCCGAACCACCTCATCTGGCTCCTCTCCATGTGGAAGAGCAGCGGCTTTACTTTGAGGTCCCCTCGGATGACAGAGCTTCTCACCCTATCTCTAAGGGAGAGACCCACCACCCAGGCGGAGGAAACTCTTTTGTGCCGCTTGTACTCGTGATCTTGTCCTTTTGGTCATGACCCAAAGCTCATGACCATAGGTGAGGATGGGAACGTAGATCGACCGGTAAATTGAGAGCTTTGCCTCTCGGCTCAGCTCCTTCTTCACCACAACGGATCGATACAGCGTCCACATTACGATCCGCCTGTCGATCTCACCATCCACTCTTCCCTCACTCGTGAACAAGACTCCGAGGTACTTGAACTCCTCCACTTGGGGCAGGGTCTCCTCCCCAACGCGCAGATGGCACTCCACCCTTTTCCGGGCAAGAACCATGGACTCACACTTGGAGGTGCTGATTCTCATCCCAGTCGCTTCACATTCGGCTGCGAACCGATCCAGTGAGAACTGAAGATCCTGGCCAGATGAAGCCATCAGGACCACATCATCTGCAAAAAGCAGGAACCTAATCCTGCAGTCACCAAACACGATCCCCTTAACGCCTTGACTGCGCCTCGAAATTCTGTCCATAAAAGTTATGGACTTGAATCCTGGAAGTCAGAATGAAAGTCTGATGTTCTTATAACAGAGCAATTCAGGGTTTCTTCACAACACGTAACAATAAATAAAAATGAAGCAAGATGCTTCTGGCAACATTTTACTTGCATATTTGACCCCGTTCTTGGAAATACTGGTAGATTTGATTGACATGTGTTGCTTTCTTGACACAGAGCCAGTTCAAAGCAATGTTCTCAAATGTTTAGCAGGGTTAAGGTCCAGTCTCTGGAACGGACATTCCAGAAACCTGCCTGAAACCCTTTGAAAACAGTTTTTATGTGTGTTTAATATTGTTGTCTTGTTGGAAAAGCTGGTTGTGTACAAAGATCAGCCTTTCCACTCTTGATTGGAGGTGAGGCAAAGTCTCATCTGACCTGTAAACTTTTCTCCCAAAACTGCTTTGGGTTCAAGCACTTGGTGGGCTTGAGGTTTGGCAGTTTCCACTCTGTCACTAAACATCCATCCATCCATTTTCTACTGTTTATCCCTTAAAACCGGACAATTCAAGGCATGAGCCGACTACAGCAGTGATGAACAAACAACATGAAAGTAGGTTTGAGGTTCTAGGTCACATGACTGAAGCTACTGACAATTGAAATGTTCTTAGTGAGCTAATGACAAGTACTTTATTGACGGTCCCTTAAAGTAAAGCACTTGTCAGCAGGGACTGACAGACGTGGCATGAGTTTTCAAACAGTCAGCCTGGCTGGATGTTGAATGTCTGTTGAATATCCAACTTGGAACTCATTTGACCTCTGTTTGGCATTTGGAGATCACTCCAGCAGCACTGAGAGCAGTCTGAGTCAAACTACCTTGAGATAAATGTTGCAATTGTCAATGCCAACAAAGAAATGGACTAAAAAAAAACGCTATAAAAGTTATGTTAGCTTGATGCTAATATACATTGGCTTTGCTATTGACATGCTACTGATTAGCATTAGCAATTTCTCATGACGTTAACACCCACCAAATGAGTTAATTAAAACTATAACTAAGATAAATGTTAGAATCAGACAGCTGGTGCATAATAAATCCAATATTTACAGTATTAACACTTTTTTGGGCGCAACAAAACACATTATGCATTTACACTACAGCCATCTAGCGTACTGGACTTGCAAATGTAAATAAAGCTACATGTAAATGATGATATGAAAACAAAAAAACAAAAAACAAAGGGTAACGAAAGGACCACAGTTATCAATAATAATCTTATTTTTAAACGTTGCAATATAAATTTATCGCAAACAATCAAAATTATTAACACACACAAAAGTACCAAAAAGTCGTACTGTTGAGGACTGGTATTGATTTGGAGGTAGTGGAATTTGTTCCGTATCGGTTGAAAAGTGAACAGTACCCATCCCTACCAGCAAGTGTTGTTGTACTGGAAACTAATTTACAAACACAACTTCATCACACACAATACTCCACTATGGAATTGTTCGTACATTAAAATGAGAAACAAATCCATCTTTGAACAGCAATGGTTTGAAAAAGGCATTTGGTCACTGATGCACTTATTGACTGATAAAAATAGTTTATTATTTGAAGATTTCATTAAGTACAACCTGGAACAAGAAAAAAACTCATAACTTAAAATTTTCCATTCTTTCTAAGGCAAAATAAATAGTTTGAGAAAAAAACGACGGAATTGACCACTTAAAGTAATATTTTGGATGTTGTTTTGCAATTGAAGACAACACTTGTTCGATCTGTGATAGGAAAACACAATAAACTGTTTTTTTTAAGAATGTATGCAAAGTAAATCTCTGTGGGATGATGTACAATATTGGCTTTTGTCTGACACTCCAAACTTTGACTGATATTGATGTTGTTTTGGGGATGTTAAAAAAGAAAATAAAAAACATTAAAACAAATGTTTAAAACACAATATATATAATACACAAATGTAAGTTTGTAAAAACAAAACCATCCTTTCACAAAAAAAAAAATCTGCTATTTTCTCTCACTTTTATACTGCATAAAGGTCTGGGGACATACATATAAAACAATCACAACACAATCATCATATTACAGAGTAATGACGATAATGAATAAAAATGATTGTAGAGACCCAACAAATGGTTTAAAAAGACACATTTTAAAATTGTATAAAAGACAACTGTTTAAATGATGTATAAAGTAAATAATAATATGCTTCCTGAAGTGGTCCAGAAGATGTTTCAGATGTGAACCAGTACATATGTATATCATATAAAGGTGATAATCTATGGGATTATTAACAATTACAAATACAATATTTCATATAATTAAGTCTAAAATTGTATGATGAATATACAGGATATATATATATATATATATATATATATGTGTGTGTGTGTGTGTGTGTGTGTGTGTGTATACATACGCACAAAATGTTCATTGCATGTAAAATGTGTGTTGTACTGTTTACTCAGCTTTTTACTCAAATTGTTCTGTCCATTTTTTAATAAAAGTACACAATGTTGCATATTAATGTATGTGCTTGACTGAAAAAAGGATTAATATAAAATATCTAATCTATAAATGTGGAAGCATTTTAAAAAGATTGTTGGAAAAACAACAATGTCACACATGTTATATGTGCTGATGTTGTTAGAAAGTCAAAATGAAAGTCTGGACAGTTTATTTCAAATCCTGCAGTTTCATTTGCTGCTGCTGTTCTCACCAGCACACTTGTGTTTCTTACACTGCTACTTAGAAGACAATCTTTCACCACACACACTGCAACTCAACACTTTCTCTCCTGGGTGTCTTCTCATGTGTGCTACAAGCTTTGATTGTTGACAAAAGCTTCTGTTACAGATTGAACAGGAATGTGAATTTTCACCAGTGTGTGTTCTCTTGTGTACTTTCAAACACCAGTTTTCTGTAAAACCTTTATCACAGATTGAACAGGAAAAAGGTTTTTCACCAGTGTGTGTTCTGTCGTGCAGTTTTAAATGATGACTTTGTGTAAAACCTTTACCACAGACTGAACAGGAAAACGGTTTTTCACCAGTGTGTGTTCTCATGTGCACTTTTAACCATCGACTTTCTGTAAAATCTTTACCACAGATTGAACAGACAAAAGGTTTTTCACCAGTGTGTGTTCTCATGTGTGCTTTTAAAAGGGGACTTTGTACAAAATCTTTACCACATTCTGAGCAAGAAAAAGGTTTTTCACCAGTGTGTGTTCTCATGTGTCTTTTCAAATTTTGACTTTCTGTAAAACCTTTACCACAGGTTGAGCAGGTAAAAGGTTTTTCACCAGTGTGTGTTCTCATGTGTCTTTTCAAATTTTGACTTTCTGTAAAACCTTTACCACAGGTTGAACAGGAAAAAGGTTTTTTACCAGTGTGTGTTCTCATGTGCACTTTCAAACTCCAATTTTGTGTAAAACCATTACCACATATTGAACGGATAAAAGGTTTTTCTCCAGTGTGTCTGCTCATGTGTGTTTTCAGACGACATGTGTGTTTTCAGACGACAACCTCTATAAATGGGTTGTACTTGTATCGCGCTTTTCTACTTTCAAGGTACTTTTTGACACTACTTCCACATTTACCCATTCACACACTGATGGAGGGAGCTGCCATGCAAGGTGCTAACCAGCACCCATCAGGAGCAAGGGTGAAGTGTCTTGCTCAGGACACAATGGACGTGACGAGGTTAGTACTAGGTGGGGATTGAACCAGGGACCCTCGAGTTGCGCACGGCCACTCTCCCACTGCGCCACGCCGTCCCTATTATTACATCATTCCCAGTACTATGTTCTCAAATAAAGTAACCAGATATTAACAGTAAATAAACAAGTACATTAATAATAATTGTTTCGACAAAATAATACAATTAGAAAAGACACAATATGTTACTGCATATGTCAGCTGCCAAATTAAGAGCCTTTGTAAACAGTTTTGAAATTCTTCTATTATCAATCATATACCAAATGATGTATCGTGACATATATTGTTATTAGGATATAGATTTGAGGTCATATCACTCATACCAAACATTGGTTCGCCGAGTCATTTTGTTTGGCCCACCAAATATGTTTATTTTTTTATAATCTTCAGATGTGTGTGTATTAAGGGTGTAACGGTACGTGTATTTGTATTGAACCGTTTCGGTACGGGGGTTTGGGTTCGGTTCGGTGGTGTATCGAACAAGTTTCCACACGGACATATTAAGTAGCGCACCACACGTTGTGTCAACAATGTACACTGAGGCACAACACACGGCATGCTAGCAATGACCGGGCTACTACAAAGAGTAAAAACCAGAGCTGAAAGACACTCCTGCCTCGTTAAGATCTCCCGTTTGGGAACACTTCGGCTACGCAGTGCGATACAACAATGGATAACATGGCTTCAACAAAGAGAAAGACGAACAAACGCAGCTCCCACTGCATTCAAGCAGCTTCTACTCGGCAACTCAGGCAGGGCTAAAGCAATAACAAATGCTGTTGGTGTTTTTACAGCAGCAGATTTAAGACCATAGTGCATTAAAAACTAGATTTTGACCCACTTCTATGGTGGAAATACAATGAGCCCATATATCCTCTTACTGCCAAGTTAGCCAGACACTACCTCGCGATACCTGCTACCTCTGTGTCCAGCGAAAGGGTATTTTTCACAGCTGGGGACATTGTAACTGCAAGCAGGTCTGCTCTTTCTGCAGACAAGGTGGTTAAACTAATTTTTCTGGCAGAAAACATGAAAATTGAGTGAAAGTCATCAGGGTTATAGGGTAGGGAGGGGGAAGAAAAGTTAATCTGAGGCTGAGTTGACTTGAAACTGTTTAATGTTGCACTTTTTGTATGTAGAAGGAAAGATATGTCATTTTATTTAATCTGAGCTACAACTTGAAGCAGTTTTATGTTGCACTTTATACGTTAAAATGTTGCATTTTATAAGTAGAAAGGTTTTGTTAAGAAACCAATTCAGAGCCTTATCTTATTTTGTTTTTAATTTTATATATATATATATATGTCCAGAGTCGGGACCTGGGGTGGACCGCTCGCCTGTGCATCGGTTGGGGACATCTCTGCGTTGCTGACCTGTCTGCGCTCGGGATGGTCTCCAGCTGGCCCCACTATGGACTGGACTCTCACTATTATGTTAGAAACTGGCTGGCCTGGGAACGCCTCGGGATCCCCTAGAAAGAGCTGTATGACGTGGCTGGGGAAAGGAAAGGCTGGGCTTCCCTACTTAGGCTGCTGGCCCCGCGACCCGACCTCAGATAAGCAGAAGAAGATAGATGATTGGATGTGTAACACAACTTGATGTTTCTTGAAAACACTGTCCAGTAGTTGATGTTGTCGCTCCTTCTCCTTTTTTGTTGGACAAAGTTCCTCCTCTTATTCTGTTGTCGTTTTTTTTTTTTTTTTCTAAAATCACAAATATTTCTTCAACGGCAGCAGTTAGTCGCTGATTCAGCAACACTCACATCATTTGTAATGTAGACATGTTCACACAATAAAAACACTTTACACTTACATTGGATCTCTGCTTTGATGTGTCGATCACTTCCGCCTCTCTTTGTTAGCAGCTAACAAGCTAAGCTAACCAGCAGGCTAGGCTAGCACGTCAAAGTGCACTCAGACTAATGTATCCGCATACAAACAATTAATAACGACGTTTACTGCGTTAAACGACACACCTGTGCACATGTACGTTGTAATTAAGACCTAGAAACCATAATAACCAAAACAACGTATTCTCCGCCAGACGCCATCTTGTTTTGTGCTTCCTCCTGTGTGACGTCATCGACGTGTTCTCAACCGCGGAACAAATGTTGGCCCAGCACGTGTTTCACTGGGACAATAGTGAGTGGTGCACTTTTCCTTCAAACACGTGTTTCACTGGGACAATAGTGAGTGGTGCACACTTCCTTCAAACACGTGTTTCACTGGGACAATAGTGAGTGGTGCACACTTCCTTCAAACACGTGTTTCACTGGGACAATAGTGAGTGGTGCACACTTCCTTCAAACACGTGTTTCACTGGGACAATAGTGAGTGGTGCACACTTCCTTCAAACACGTGTTTCACTGGGACAATAGTGAGTGGTGCACACTTCCTTCAAACACGTGTTTCACTGGGACAATAGTGAGTGGTGCACACTTCCTTCAAACACGTGTTTCACTGGGACAATAGTGAGTGGTGCACACTTCATTCAAACACGTGTTTCACTGGGACAATAGTGAGTGGTGCACACTTCCTTCAAACACGTGTTTCACTGGGACAATAGTGAGTGGTGCACACTTCCTTCAAACACGTGTTTCACTAGGACAATAGTGAGTGGTGCACACTTCCTTCAAACACGTGTTTCACTGGGACAATAGTGAGTGGTGCACACTTCCTTCGCCCGGCCACAGAAGACAAAAAAGAGTTGCTGGTGTAACAATAGGAAGAATATATTCCACTCCTCTCTTGTACACGCGGCTTATGAGGTAATATACATGATATATTTTCATATTATTTATCTTATTTACCTCATATGTTGTTCGAAGCTAACGTGCTAGCGTTAGCCCGCTAGCAGGCCTTTGTAGCAAATGCGAGCGTTTTTTTTGGAGGAGTGTATTTTATATGTTCTCTGTGAGAATTATATTGACTTATTTAATACTTTAACTGTTTTTTGTTGTATATTACAGTCACGCTTAACATCATTGAATATTTGTTACTAGAAAGAAACGAACGTCTCGAAATTTAAGTCTGGAATAAGTCACATGGTATAATAATAATAATAATAATACATTTTATTTGGTATAGCGCTTTTCAGTGTACTCAAAGATGCTTTACAGGATGAACAAAAAATATTATTGTTATTGTAATGACAGTGTAATATAATGTATTATTGCAGTGGTCTGCTTTATGTTGGTGTCAACTGTATTAGCAATAAATACAAATGATGTTTGCACGCACTTCTATTACCTTGATAACATCCATCCATCCATTTTTCTACCGCTTGTCCCTATTTGGGGTTGCGAGGGGGGACAGGGGGTGTTGGAGCCTATCTCAGCTGCATTGGGTGGACATATGGAAATTAAATCAACTGATGTTTGTTATTACGAAAACACTATTTGCACAATTGTAAGTCATTAATGCTTATTCAGTCGGACTAAAATAAATATTTAATTAAATAAATGTTAAATATTAAAAATAGCTTTAATATACTGCACACAAAATGAATTTAGATTAGATTAGATAGTACTTTATTTATTCCGTCAGGAGAGTTCCTTCAGGAAAATTACAATTTTCAGCACAATCCCATTCAAGATCAGACAAACATTATAGGGAGACAGAACAGGATCGCTGACGGGTCTGCCGGCTTCCAGCGCCCCTTACAAAAAAGATGACATACAGGTAAAGATTAAAATAAAATTAAAAAAAATTTGCATCAATATTTTGTATGTAGTCAAAACATGAGGTGCCCAAATATTTGAAATAATTGTTTACATTTATGAATTTGTGTATATATATATATATATATATATATATATATATATATATATATATATATATATATATATATATAAATATATATATATATATATATATATATATATATATATATATATATACATATATATATATATATATATACATACATATATACATATATGTATATATATATACATATATACATATATGTATATATATACTCGCTGGCACTTGTTCCAAGTGCTTCGCTGTTTTCTGTTGGGTTAAAAATGTTGCTTTCGCAGAAGAAAGTTAAAGTAGCAATGATTGTCACACACACACTAGGTGTGGTGAAATTTGTCGTCTGCATTTGACCCATCCCCTTGATCATCCCTTGGGAGGTGAGGGGAGCAGTGGGCAGCAGCAGTGCTGCGCCCGGGAATCATTTATGGTGATTTAACCCCCAATTCCAACCCTTGATGCTGAGTGCCAAGCAGGGAGGTAATGGAGAACAAGGAGAGGATATTGTGTGTAAAAGTAAAGCCAACCGACCACAGCTCTGTAGTCCTGGTCACCGTTGACGTGAGGTGGGACTATTTTGGAGGTGCACGTCAAGGTTGGCTGGTAGGTTGGTAGTGGGAGGAGCCAGTTGGCGTCACTTGATGCTGCAGCACAATGACACTTTTATACGTGCAGACTGACTTCATGCAGTCATGACGGTATTAAAATCCCAGCAGGAGGTTTTCTATAAGTTGTTACTTTTTAATCAATAATTAATGTAAATGCAGAAAACAGGATCAATGACACAATTCATAATAATCAATAACTGATGATTATTCCATGTGTAGAAGAACATCACCACAGAGTGGAGTCAGTTCACTTGGAAAATATTATATTTGATAGACTAAACAACATTTGACACATCTGAGCTGAAGTTTGTTTGTGTTGTCTTGCGGACGTCCAACAGATGAACGCTCGTCAAGAAGAACGTCCCCTTCAGCAGCAGGAGGATCCACAGCCCCCCCACATTAAAGAGGAAGAGGAGGAAGTGTGGATCAGTCAGGAGGGAGAGTGTCCTGTAGGGCAGGAGGAGGCTGATGTCAGCAAGTTTCCACTGACTGTTGTCTCTGTGAAGACTGAAGAGCATGAAGACAAACCACCTGAGTCCTCACAGCTTCATCACAGTCCAAGTAAGCACAACATCCACATATCATCTAATACAATGTTTGTGACACATGTTCATCCGGGGGACACATTTAGGACTAAAGATGAAGATATGTTTGCTTTTTAACACCACCATTTAAAAATGAATGCTCATCAATCATCAACAGTGTAATTGCTGGGGTGTAACCATGTGACCTAGAGGCCGTCCTCCTTACCTCACCTGGTCAAATGAAGGCAAACATTCAATATGGCTACTGTTTATTTACTTTTAGCAGCACATATGTCAGCATATTTCAAAGGTTTAGTGGTGAAGATTCCTAAAGGCCTACTGAAAGCCACTACTACCCACCACACAGTCTGATAGTTTATATATCAATGATGAAATATTAACATTGCAACACATGCCAATACGGCCTTTTTAGTTTACTGAATTGCAATTTTAAATTTCCCGGGAGTTTCGTCTTAAAAACGTTGTGTAATGATGACGTGTACGCAAGACGTCACGGGTTTATAGGAAGTATGAGCGCTGCACACACACACAGCTAAAAGTCGTCTGCTTTAACGGCATAATTACACAGTATTTTGGACGTCTGTGTTGCTGAATCTTTTGCAATTTGTTCAATTAATATTGGAGAAGTCAAAGTAGAAAGATGGAGTTGGGAAGCTTTAGCCTTTAGCCACACAAACACACGGTGATTCCTTGTTTAAAATTCCTGGAGGTGAAACTTTCCTATGGATCAGAGCGCGGTCAAGCGAACATGAATCACGACAGAATGTCAACCAGCAGGTTTCGGTGACAAAATTGTGGTTAAAACGTCGCTTCTTACCGGAGAAAAGCTGAGCTTGTGCCATCCATAAAGCTGCCGTCGACTCCTCTGAGACACTGGCGTCAGGACACCCGTGGAGACACACCTCCGACTATCAGGTACTATTTAACTCACTAAAACACAAGCATCACAATAGAAAGATAAGGGATTTCCCAGAATTATCCTAGTAAATATGTCTAAAAACATCAAAATCCGTCCCAATGCAATTGCGTTTTTTTTTTTTCTAGTCCGTCGCTATCAATATCTACAAACACAAATCTTTTATCCGCGCTCAAATTAATGGGGAAATTGTCGTTTTCTCGGTCCGAATAGCTGTTTTTGTTGGAGGCTCCCATTAAAAACAATGTGAATATGTGAGGAGCCATCAACATGTGACGTCATCGTCTGCGACTTCCTGTAAAGGCGGGGCTTTTCTGTTAGCGACCAAAAGTTGCGAACTTTATCGTGGATGTTCTCTACTAAATCCTTTCAGCAAAAATATGGCAATATGGCGAAATGATCAAGTATGACACATAGAATGGACCTGCTATCCCCGTTTAAATAAAATCTCATTTCTGTAGGCCTTTAAATCTAATCGTTTGAATTTGGAGGACAACTGCACTTTTTGGGGGAATTTTTTCTATCCTTCACAATCATTATGAAAGACATGACTATTGATATATATATTTTTAAATCACATTGTAACTCATGAATGTAAATAAAAGTCCACTTGCAATGGAGCCAATGAGAGGTCCTCTATAACCATCCAAAAAGCACCAACAATACTACATTTGCATTTCGTGGCTTGAATACCAACCAAGTATTAGTGATATTGTTATTATAAGTGGCCTCTCACCTGGGTAGTAGAAGGATGAGGACGTACTCTGACAAGTTGGTTCCCTTTGACAGCCAATTTAGGCCCGAAAAGAGGCTTGGCTTCACCCCCCATACCGTGCGACGATTATGAGTCTTTCCTCATCTAAACGGGAATATAACAAGATTCTATCAGTCTGCGTCATAGTGACAGCAGACATTGTACAGTATGTGATGTTTTATTATATTTGTTGGCTCTCAGGAAGTCTGTAGTGTGTAATATTCAGTGATGTTGAAAAAAAAGCACATGTAGTGATGCTTTTTTGAAAGTAATGCGCTAATAAGCAAAAATACGTAAATATTCCATCTTTTTAAAAAAGTACCTGTTACTAAATGACATATATACCTACTGCATGTACATAAAACCTTAATGGAGGTGTTTGGATGCTTTTCAAGTTATTTTTAGGCAGAATAGTGCGACTCTAGTAGCCTCTATTGTAAACAGATTTTGATCGCATTTATTACTATTTAGAATGCATAAAAAAGAAAAATATGTGTTCTTGATAGGCAAAATAAATTACAAAAGTGCGGTTTCCTTTTAAATGAAGTGAAGTATATTTATTTAGCGCATTACTCTAGTGACTCAGAGCGCTTTACATAGTGAAACCCATGATCTAAGTTACATTTAAACCAGTGTGGGTGGCCCTGGGAGCAGGTGGGTAAAGTACCTTGCTCAAGGACACAACGGCAGTGAGTAGAATCGAACCTGAAACTGTCGAGTTGCCTTAGATTGTATTAAATTCTATCAAAATCTCGTAAAAATCGTAAACACATCCTAGAAATGTCTCAATAATTCCATGAAGAATATTTTTATTTAGGAACATTCTAATGTGATGTGTTTCTATCTACACTTCCGTTAAAATGTAATAATCACTTAGTCTTCTCTTTTGTTCAAATGTAATAATCACTGTTTTTGTTGTTTGATACTTTAGTTTTGGCTGATACTACAAATGTTGGTATCGATCCAGTACCAAATAGTTTCAGAAGCAGTATGGGTCATACCAATGCGGATACTGGTATTTAAAGTCATCAGGATAATTGAATGATTACATTTTTGTTGGCAATCATAATCAGACAAAAACACAGGATGGTGGTGTTAGAATATCAATTGAATATTTAAATATGGCTCTGAATTAAATCATTGGGTTTATGCCCTTAAAGTCTTCCTTTTTACTGAGTTTGTAAACAATAACAAACTCAACAAAATATATATATATATATATATATATATATATATATATATATATATATATGTGTATATATATATATATATATATATATATATATATATATAATACAAAATATCGATCAAACTGCTGTAATTACCTTATATTGATATTATGCTTGGTAATGTTATCGTGAATTTTTGTATGGATCAGTCCACATCTGTTTAAATTTAAGAGCTTTAGCAGGGTTTCTGTGCGTCATTAAAAAGCATTAAAAATCATTGAACGGACTTTGCCTAAATAAAGGCCTTAAATGGTGTTAAAAAGCATTAAATACGAATTCCAGAGGCATTAAAATGTTCACACAATCGTAGGCCAGGACCGATATAAATGAAAATAAACCTAATAACTTAATTATTGCCGTCATCAATATATTGCTATATCCAAGTGTTTCCTTCTTGGTCTGTGGATTTTAAACTGGACTAAGAGGTCTTACTTTGTGCATCCCTCTCAGCACCTGAGTATGTTTATTCCACAGTAGACTTACATGAACAAAGTGGGCCTCTTGTCAGTCATTCACAATCTTTGTTTCGACTACTTGCAATTCTCCTCCACATGATTTCCTGTGTGCAGTAGTGTTAGCGACACTCACTTTCATGTTGGAGATGGAAATAGTCATTTTAATACAACGCTGTAGTACAGACCTCCGTATAGCTGCCCAGGATATGCCTGTTTAATGATTCTTTAATTTTGGGCCTTTTAGAATCAGAATGTTTTCATCCATTTGTGTCAAGAAGGTGAAATTAGGTCTGACAACCTTTTGACAAGTTGACTTCATGTCCATTAGGACTTTTCAAAGTGTAAAATACCATCCACCTTAAACAGAATGTTATACTTTGAAAGTAAACTGGATCATTTATTTTGTGTTCATACATGACTTCCTGTCCCACACGAGCAGATTTTAGCTCAATTTTACAGCTTTGTTGTGTCGACCACTAAATATAGAAGCCAGGTGGTGGAAACTGACACATTGACTTGAAAACAAAAAACGGAACAAGTCCGTCCCTATGGGGGCGCCGTTCCACATCCAGTGGAAATCCCCGGTTTCACATACAAACGTTGCTTGGCGAGATAAATGACGAAACATTACTTCAGGTTCAAGGCATGAAGCAAAAGGAAATACACTTTCAGCCCACAGCACTCGCAGTGAGCAAACTCGACCACAAGATGGCGGCATAGCTGAGACAACAATACAGAATACAGATTTACACTGTAAACAACCTCATCTTTTCTCCAAGCTTATACATCAGTAACTGACATTAACATCACAGGGGGCGCTGGAGCCTATCCCAGCTGCATTCAGGTTAAAGGGAATTTATCACAATTTAGATTTTAGGCCATATTGCCCATCCCTCGTAAAAAGTGGTCTTCTATTCCTGTGAATAATGTTGTAAAGAGCAATGTGTTTGTTTTCAGGCCAATTAATATAATCACTTTTTATTTTAAGTACATGTAAACTTACTGAATGCCTCATGTGACTGAGCAAATCTGGACATTTCTCAAGCATGTTTGTCATTGTGTGTCCTGCAGACGTCTGTGGAGAACAACGTCTGCCTGAAAAAAAGGAGAGTAGCTTCAGGATGGTGAAGGAGGATCCTTCAAAGAGGAAGACCAGGCGCCACGGACCCTCTGGCGTCTCCTTTTCCTCTTTGACACAGACCCTTCCCTGTAAAAAGGAAGAGGAAGACTCACTGACGCCCCACATTAAAGAGGAAGAGGAGGAACACAGCATCACTCAAGAGGGAGATCATCTTGAAGGACTGGAGGAGTTCCCAGTGACTGGTGTCCCTGTGAAGAGTGAAGATGATGAGGTGAAAGGTGAAAGTGAGGAGAGGGGAGGGGGGGAGCCTCCAAGCAGCAGCTCAACACAACACATGACAACAGAAGCTGATGGAGACCACTGTGGAGGATCACAAGCAGACAAGCTCTTAGCTCCACTATCAGATAGTGAGGACACAACGTCACACTCTCCTGACACTGATGATGAAGACTCTAAAGATGATAAGACATGTCACACTGACAACACTCACTTCACATCTTCTCACTGTCACAAAACTTTTAAATACCATAGTAATCTGAAAAGGCACATGAGTACACACACCGGAGAGAAACCTTTTTCCTGCTCAGAATGTGGGAGAGATTTTAGACTAAAACACATGCTGAAAGTACACATGAGAACACACACTGGAGAAAAACCTTTTTTATGTTCAATCTGCGGTAAAGATTTTACTCAAAAGCACCATTTGAAAACACACATGAGAATACACACTGGAAAAAAACCTTTTTCCTGTTCAATCTGCGGTAAAGATTTTACTCAAAAGCACCATTTGAAAATACACATAAGAATACACACTGGAGAAAAACCTTTTTCTTGCTCAGAATGTGGTAAAAGTTTTGTAATAAATCAAAGTTTAAAAGTACATATGAGAACACACACTGGAGAAAAACCTTTTTCATGTTCAATCTGTGGTAAGGTTTTTACTCAAAGGGACCATTTAAAAAAACACATGACAATACACACTGGAGAAAAAACTTTTTCCTGCTCATAATGTGGTAAAAGTTTTGTCATAATACAAAGTTTAAAAGTAAATATGAGAACACACATTGGTGAAAAACGTTTTATATGTTCAGTATGTGGTAAAAGTTTGAATAGAAAGACAACAATTAAAATTATACATGAGAATGCAATCAGGTGAAAAACCATACTCCTGTTCAATCTGCAACAAAAGCTTTGGTCACCTAAACACTCTTACAGTACACATGAGAAGACACCCAGGAGAGAAAGTGTTGAGTTGCAGTGTGTGTGGTGAAAGATTGTCTTCTAAGTAGCAGTGTAAGAAACACAAGTGTGCTGGTGAGAACAGCAGCAGCAAATGAAACTGCAGGATTTGAAATAAACTGTCCAGACTTTCATTTTGACTTTCTAACAACATCAGCACATATAACATGTGTGACATTGTTGTTTGTCTAACAATCTGTTTAATATGCTTCTACATTTATAGATTAGACACTTCAGTTTAGTGCTTTTATTTCAGTCAAGTACATGAGTTAATATACACATTTGTGTACTTTAAAATGAACACAACAATTTGACCGAAAGGGTGAAAATAAACTACATAAAATATGTTACATACAATAAACATTTTAAGTGTCGATATTTATAATTCAGTTTTATACTTATTCATAAGTGTTTTATATAAGTTTTTTTGAACAATGAAGTGTTACATATTTTATTTTCTAATTGTAGATAATTGCATAGATGAACTCCTTTATATGATGTACATATTTGTTTTACATGTGTTCATACCTTTGCTTTTGAGTACACATAAATCCCTCTTAGTTCATATTTACTGCTTCACATCTGAAACATCTTCTGGACCACTTCTGGAAGCATATTATTATTTACTTTATACATCATTTGAACAGTTGTCTTTTATATAAGATCATTTACTTTTAAAATGTGTGACTTAATCATTTGTTGGGTCTCTAGAATCCATTCTATGACTTATCTTTATTACTCTCTTTTGTAATATGATGATTGTTGTGTGATTGTTTTATATGTATGTCCCCAGACTTTTATGCAATAAACAATGTATGTTTCAACTGAAGTTGGCTACAATAATTCTAGTTAATATTTGTAAGTATGTATTTTATTCTATTCAGTACTGCACTCAATTGTTTTTCTTACTTTTTTTTGTATGATTTACAAGTAGTGTCCAGCTTACTTCATCATCTATATTAACTCCTAAAAATGTGACTACCTTTATTATTTTTATTTCAATATTATCCATAAGAATGTATAGTTACACTCAGTAGTGACAATTAAAGACACTTTCATCCTGTTGATTTAAGCAAAAAAAGTGTAAAGTGTAATATTCCAAAAATAGAAGAATATTAATATCAGCAGTCAATATTCCAACATTGTGACGCTGACCTATGGTAAAAAACATATTTATTTTTAAAGACTTTATGAGAGTGATGTAATTTTCAGAATCAGAAATACTTTATTAATCCCCGAGGGGAAATAAAAAAAAGAGTGGGGGAAGAGTGGATGGTGAGATCGACAGGCGGATCGGTGCGGCGTCTTCAGTAATGCGGACGTTGTATCAATCCGTTGTGGTGAAGAAGGAGCTGAGCCGGAAGGCAAAGCTCTCAATTTACCGGTCGATCTACGTTCCCATCCTCACCTATGGTCATGAGCTTTAGGTCCTGACCGGAAGGATAAGATCACGGGTACAAGCGGCCGAAATGTGTTTCCTCTGCCGGGTGGCGGGGCTCTCCCTTAGAGATAGGGTGAGAAGCTCTGCCATCCAGGAGGAACTCAAAGTAAAGCCGCTGCTTTTTCACATGGAGAGGAGCCAGATGAGGTGGTTCGGGCATCTGGTCAGGATGCCACCCGAACGCCTCCCTAGGGAGGTGTTTAGGGCACGTCCAACCGGTAGGAGGCCACGGGGAAGACCCAGGACACGTTGGGAAGACTATGTCTCCCGGCTGGCCTGGGAACGCCTCGGGATCCCCCGGGAAGAGTTAGACGAAGTGGCTGGAGAGAGGGAAGTCTGGGCTTCCCTGCTTAGGCTGCTGCCCCCGCGACCCGACCTCGGATAAGCGGAAGATGATGGATGGGAAATAAAAAATGCCAGCACTGTTATAAACATGTGATTATTAAGTGTAATAATGTATGTGTGGAGAGACGCAGCCGACGGGCCGACAGCGGGCTGAGAAACATGATTGTCCTGACAAAGATGGAGGCCAGGAGGCGGGGCATGCAGCAGAGGGGAGAGGCGTGACGCACGCAGGGCGGCAGGACAACAGCAATCAGCGCAAGGTGCGTACACCACACAGCTGCGCTCAATCACATCATCTGCTCCTGCAGCATAAAAAGGGGGAAGGAGGAACATTCAGGGGGAAGTAGGAGAAGGAACCCGCTGACGAGACCGACCACGAGCAACGAACGATCAGACCTGAGAGACGATGAGTCCCCGCCACGGACGCAAACCCCGGACACCGCGAACAGAAGCAGGAAACGCCCGCGCACTGCAAGGTGCGGCGACAAGAAGGCAAGAGAATGACATGATGATTGAAGCAATAAATCAGAGTCAAACCTGTTATGATGCGTCATGTGTTGGATGGCACTGCAACTCACACCAGGACGGCAGGAAGCCCGTCACAGTATGATATTAAAACAATAATAAAATGCTACGTTTGGGGATGTTTAATATTGTTTTGAAGAACATCCTGAATGTTTTCATGCTAGAATAGTTTTAAGAGTGGAAAAAAAAATGAGGCAGTAATGACGATAATAATGGTTTGTTTATAAATAGTTAAAGATAATTAAAAATAAAAAAAATGTAGCTTACATCCTCAGTGAGCTGAACTCCAGCAGTAAAGATTAGATTAATGTGGAAAGGTCAGAAGTCAAATGTTTCTTCAGCGGCCGTTGGAAAGAATGCATACATTTTGTTTTGACGTCCTTAAAGCTGCTTTTTACTTTCTGTCAACGCGGATTAAGAACACATTAGTGATCAAAACACATCACTTAGTTTGGATCAAGTGTGAGTGTAAAGTGTTGTGATTGTGTGAAAATGTGCGAAAGAACGAGGAGGAACTTTGTCCAACAAAAGAGGAGAAGGAGTGTTAGTTGTGTTACACAGAACGTTTGTTTACTTCTTACACTCACATTTTTACTAACTTTGTATTTATTTGTTACCACCATTCTTAAATATGTTTTATGTAAGAATGTGGTGTTGTTGAGAAGATGTAAAAATGTGTTACTTATTCTAGTTTATTAGTAAAATAAATTGTTTTCCTATATTATAGTCTCCTCACTTCATCCAGACAGTCATTAGGACAAAAGACCCAGGGAGGAATTTGCCCTTTTAAAAAGGGAAACCTATTCACTGTGGCAGGACAGTATCAAGATGAATTGATCACATTTGTGTAATCGGCTACGAGGCATTTTATTCTCATTGTACAGCACTTATCTTTGGGCTGATACTGATACTGATACTGATACTGTGTTGACCATTTTGATGATTGAATGTCCAGTACTGTAGAAATGTGTTTGGATATGACAATCCCTTTATTCCAAGCTATCAAAATGAAATGAAAAGTAGGTTCTAGAACATTATGTATGCTGACCTTGAATGGCACATTGTCACAGCAGTGAGACCTGACCACACACCACACCACACGCTCCAAAACTGTTTGTCCTCCATGCAATCACCCCCCAGTGTTCCCAGCTGAACCCAATTAAAGGAGGCTACCATGGCAACCGCACCACAGCAACGGTCCCATCCCTGTCAACACTTCCTGGTTCTCAAGAGGTAGTGGGCGGAGCAATCTGCCGAATAGGAAATTCAGCATGAACTGAAGCCAGCAATCAATCAGTGAAAACAAAATAAAAACAATATAAACAAATAAGGAAATTTGGCTCTAACATATCCCTTTAATTCCTGTCCGTTTGCTATTAGACTTCTGGCATTCCACTGAACAATCAACATGGCGTTGGATTGTGGTCACATGACTCCGTTTTGTCTCCTCTCTGTAGTTCACCTTGCACCTGTTCCCAAGATAGTTCTTTTACATTTAAAAACTTTGCTACTGCTTTGACGATTATTTTGATCTTCTCACTCTTATTTCTTGCCTGTTCTGTACAGTTTATTACGTATGTCTTCTTTCTATTTCCAGCAGACTAGTAGAACTTCTTAGGTGTATTGCTGCCCTCCACAGTCTATTAACAAAATGTCCTCCTTCTGTCCTATTGCCCACACTACAGACTTGGACACAAACAGGACAGAAAGTAAAAAGCAGCTTTAAGGAGGTCAAAACAAAATGTATGCATTCTTTCCAACGACCGCTGGGTGGCAGCAGAGGCTCCATGTATTACCTGAAGAAACATTTGACTTCTGACCTTTCCACATTATTTATCTCATCTTTACTGCTGGAGTTCAGCTCACTGAGGATGTAAGCTACATTTTGGCATTTTAATTATCTTTAATTATTCATAAACAGGCTTAAAACAAAACATTATCATTACAGCCTCATTTTCCCCCACTCTCTACTAATTAAAACTATTCTAGCATGAAAACATTCAGGATGTTCATACAAACAATATTACACATCCCCCAAACGTACCATTTTACTATTGTATTAATATCATACATTATTACTTTGAATATTCACATGTTTATAACAGTTATTACATCACTCCCATAAAGCCTTTAAAGCTGAATATGTTTTTTACCATAGCTGAGCTTCACAATGTTGGAATATTGACTGCGGATATTGATATTCTTCTATTGTTTACAATATTACACTTTACTCTCTTTCTTTGCTCAAATGAACAGGATGAAAGTGTCTTTAATTGTCACTACTATCTATATATAATTATGTATATAATAATCTTCCATTCTTCACCTTCATTACCGCTTGATTTAACTCTCATCTTATTTTATCCAGAGAGAACTTGACCATAAAATAGATGGCTGCACGTCAATAAACTGTCACTAAACTTCAATACAACTAAATATATCATATTTGGAGGTTGTAAAAATGTAAAACACAAATTATGAGGGATAATATTGAAATGAAAGGAACAAAGGTAATCACATTTTTAGGAGTTAATATAGATGATGAAGTAAGCTGGACACTACATGTAAGTCATATAAAGAAAACAATAAAAAATGGAGTGCTGTTGTGCTTGTAGCGTGAAAGCAAGACAACTTCGTGTATCGTTGAAACACAAAAACGTGTGCGTCCTTTATTCTTTTAGAACAAAACAGAATGACTTAAAACACTCAAAAAAAAATGGCGGGAACAACAAACCCCCACCTTTGGGAGAATCTCCTGACGGCCACTTAAAGGGGCCGCGCCGAATTACCTGCAACGGAACAACCTTGTCATGTGCCTAATTGAACAGTACAGTGAAACAGAACAACATTGTCATGTGCACAATCGAACAATACAGTGAATAATAACAATAAGGTCAAGCACTAGGTGTGGCGAATTATGTCCGTAAAGCAACCGCTACAGTGCAATACAAAATTGAATAAAATACATACTTACAAATATTAACTACAATTATTGTACCCAACTTTAGTTGAAACATACATTGTTTATTGCATAAAAGTCTGCGGACATACATATAAAACAAGCACACATCAATATTCATATTACACAAAAAGTAATAAAGACAATTAATAGAATGGATTATAGAGACCCAACAAATGATTCATAAAGTCACACATTTTAAAAGTAAATGATCTTGTATAAAAGACAACTGTTCAAATGATGTATAAAGTAAATAATAATATGCTTCCAGAAGTGGTCCAGAAGAGGTTTCAGATGTGAAGCAGTAAATATGAACTAAGAGGGATTTATGTGTACTCAAAAGCAAAGGTATGAACACATGTAAAACAAATATGTACATCATATAAAAGGAATTCATCAATGGAATCATCTACAATTACAAAATAAAATATGAAACACATCATTCTTCAAAAAACATATAAAACACTATTATGAATAAGTATAAAGGTAAATTATGGATATTTACACATACAATATTTATTGTATGTAACATAATTGTATGTACTGTTTATTCGCACCCTTTCAGTCAAATTGTTGTGTTCATTTCAAAGTACACAAATGTGTATATTAACTCATGTACTTGACTGAAATAAACACACTAATCTGAAGTGTCTAATCTATAAATGTTAGAATCATATAAACAAGATTGTGTTACACAAACAACAATGATGTCACACATGTTATATGTGCTGATGTTGTTAGAAAGTCAAAATGAAAGTCTGGACAGTTTATTTCAAATCCTGCAGTTTCATTTGCTGCTGCTGTTCTCACCAGCACACTTGTGTTTCTTACACTGGTACTTAGAAGACAATCTTTCACCACACACACTGCAACTCAACACTTTCTCTCCTGGGTGTCTTCTCATGTGTAATGTAAGAGTGTTTAGGTGACCAAAGCTGTTGTTGCAGCTCGAACAGGAGTATGTTTTTTCACCTGATTGCATTCTCATGTGTAATTTTAATTGCTGTTAGGGTTAGCAGACCCTCACAATGCGTTTGGGCCTCCCAGGTCTGTCCGGCATCCTCCCCCACCATCGCAGCCAACTCACCACCAGGTGGTGATCGGTAGAAAGCTCCACCCCTCTCTTCACCCGAGTGTCCAAAACATGAGGCCGCAAATCCGATGACACAACTACAAAGTCGATCATGGAACTGCGGCCTAGGGTGTCCTGGTGCCAAGTGCACATATGGACACCCTTATGTTTGAACATGGTGTTTGTTATCGACAAACTGTGACGAGCACAAAAGTCCAATAACAAAACACCACTCGGGTTCAGATCCGGGCGGCCATTCTTCCCAATCACGCCTCTCCAGGTTTCACTGTCGTTGCCAACGTGAGCGTTGAAGTCCCCCAGTAGGACAAGGGAATCACCCGGGGGAGCACTTTCCAGTACTCCCTCGAGTGTACCCAAAAAGGGTGGGTACTCTGAACTGTTGTTTGGTGCATAAGCACAAACAACAGTCAGGACCCGTCCCCCCACCCGAAGGCGGAGGGAGGCTACCCTTTCGGCCACTGGGTTGAACTCCAACGTGCAGGCTTTGAGCCGGGGGGCAACAAGAATTGCCACCCCAGCCCGTCGCCTCTCACTGCCGGCAACGCCAGAGTGGAAGAGGGTCCAGTCCCTCTCGAGAGAAGTGGTTCCAGAGCCCTTGCTGTGCGTTGAAGTGAGTCCGACTATATCCAGCCGGAATTTCTCGACTTCGCGCACTAGCTCAGGCTCTTTCCCCCCCAGTGACGTGACGTTCCACGTCCCAAGAGCTAGCTTCTGTAGCCGAGGATCGGACCGCCAAGTGCCCTGCCTTCGGCTGCCGCCCAGCTCACATTGCACCCGACCTCTATGGCCCCTCCCATGAGTGGTGAGCCCATTGGAGGGGTGACCCACGTTGCCTCTTCGGGCTGTGCCCGGCCGGGCCCCATGGGAACAGGCCCGGCCACCAGGCGCTCGCCATCGTGCCCCACCTCCGGGCCTGGCTCCAGAGGGGGGGCGGCCCCGGTGACCCACGTCCGGGCGAGGGAAATCTGGGTCCATGCTTTTTCTTCTTCATAAAGGTCTTCGAGCTGCTCTTTGTCTGATCCCTCACCTAGAACCTGTTTGCCTTGGGAGACCCTACCAGGGGGCTTTATGCCCCCGGACAACATAGCTCCTAGGATCATTGGGACACGCAAACTCCTCTACCACGATAAGGTTGCAGCTCAGAGAGGAGGTAATTGATCCTATTTTCTGCATTTACATTAATTATTGATTAAAAAGTAACAACTTACAGAAAACCTCCTGCTGGGATTTTAATACCGTCATGACTGCATGAAGTCAGTCTGCACGTACAAAAGTGTCATTGTGCTGCAGCATCAAGTGACGCCAACTGGCTCCTCCCACTACCAACCTACCAGCCAACCTTGACGTGCACCTCCAAAATAGTCCCACCTCACGTCAACGGTGACCAGGACTACAGAGCTGTGGTCGGTTGGCTTTACTTTTACGCGCAATATCCTCTCCTTGTTCTCCATTACCTCCCTGCTTGGCACTCAGCATCAAGGGTTGGAATTGGGGGTTAAATCACCAAAAATGATTCCCGGGCGCAGCACTGCTGCTGCCCACTGCTCCCCTCACCTCCCAGGGTGTGATCAAGGGGATGGGTCAAATGCAGAGGACACATTTCACCACACCTAGTGTGTGTGTGACAATCATTGCTACTTTAACTTTCTTCTGCGAAAGCAACATTTTTAACCCAACAGAAAACAAACAGAAATGCAGCGAAGCACGTGGAACAAGTGCCAGTGAGTATATATATATATATATATATATATATATATATATATATATATATATATATATATATATATATAAATTTATAAATATAAACAAATATTTAGAATATTTGGGTACCTCATGTTCCGACTACAAACAAAATATTGATGCAAATTAATTTTGTGTGCAGTATATTAAAGCTATTTTTTAATATTTAACATTTATTTAATAAATATTTATTTTAGTCTGACTGAATAAGCATTAATCACTTACAATTGTGCAAATAGTGTATTCATAATAACAAACATCAGTTGATTTAATTTCCATGATATGTCCACCCAATGCAGCTGAGATAGGCTGCAACCCCAAATAGGGACAAGCGGTAGAAAATGGATGGATGGATGTTATCAAGGTAATAGAAGTGCGTGCAAACATCATTTGTATTTATTGCTAATAAAGTTGACACCAACATAAAGCAGACCACTGCAATAATACATTATATTACACTGTCATCACAATAACAATAATATTAATTTTTCATCCTGTAAAGCATCTTTGAGTACACTGAAAAGCGTTAAACCAAATAAAATGTATTATTATTATTATTTTTATACCATGTGACTTATTCCAGACTTACATTACGAGACGTTCGTTTCTTTCTAGTAACAAATATTTAATGATGTTAAGCGTGACTGTAATATACAACAAAAAACAGTTAAATTATTAAATAAGTCAATATAATTCTCATAGAGAACATATAAAATACACTCCTCAAGTAAAACGCTCGCATTTGCTACAAAGGCCTGCTAGCGGGCTAACGCTAGCACGTTAGCTTCGAACAACATATGAGGTAAATAAGATAAATAATATGAAAATATATCATGTATATTACCTCATAAGCCGCGTGTACAAGAGAGGAGTGGAATATATTCTTCCTATTGTTACACCAGCAACTCTTAAATGGGACTTTTTATCTTGTTCTGTGGCCGGGCGAAGAAAGTGTGCACCACTCACTATTGTCCCAGTGAAACACGTGTTTGAAGGAAGTGTGTACCACTCACTATTGTCCCAGTGAAACACGTGTTTGAAGGAAGTGTGCACCACTCACTATTGTCCCAGTGAAACACGTGTTTGAAGGAAGTGTGTACCACTCACTATTGTCCCAGTGAAACACGTGTTTGAAGGAAGTGTGCACCACTCACTATTGTCCCAGTGAAACACGTGTTTGAAGGAAGTGTGCACCACTCACTATTGTCCCAGTGAAACACGTGTTTGAAGGAAGTGTGCACCACTCACTATTGTCCCAGTGAAACACGTGTTTGAAGGGAGTGTGCACCACTCACTATTGTCCCAGTGAAACACGTGTTTGAAGGAAGTGTGCACCACTCACTATTGTCCCAGTGAAACACGTGTTTGAAGGGAGTGTGCAACACTCACTATTGTCCCAGTGAAACACAAGTCTGAAGGAAGTGTGCG
Organism: Nerophis ophidion; assembly: GCF_033978795.1. Taxonomy (NCBI): domain Eukaryota; kingdom Metazoa; phylum Chordata; class Actinopteri; order Syngnathiformes; family Syngnathidae; genus Nerophis; species Nerophis ophidion. The sequence goes on along the minus strand of NW_026906975.1, from coordinate 256,941 downwards.
CGACTCACTATTGTCCCAGTGAAACACGTGTTTGAAGGAAGTGTGCAACACTCACTATTGTCCCAGTGAAACACGTGTTTGAAGGAAGTGTGCACCACTCACTATTGTCCCAGTGAAACACGTGTTTGAAGGAAGTGTGCACCACTCACTATTGTCCCAGTGAAACACGTGTTTGAAGGAAGTGTGCAACACTCACTATTGTCCCAGTGAAACACAAGTTTGAAGGAAGTGTGCACCACTCACTATTGTCCCAGTGAAACACGTGTTTGAAGGAAGTGTGCACCCCTCACTATTGTCCCAGTGAAACACGTGTTTGAAGGAAGTGTGCACCACTCACTATTGTCCCAGTGAAACACGTGTTTGAAGGAAGTGTGCACCACTCACTATTGTCCCAGTGAAACACGTGTTTGAAGGAAGTGTGCACCACTCACTATTGTCCCAGTGAAACACGTGTTTGAAGGGAGTGTGCAACACTCACTATTGTCCCAGTGAAACACAAGTTTGAAGGAAGTGTGCACCACTCACTATTGTCCCAGTGAAACACGTGTTTGGAGGAAGTGTGCGCGACTCACTATTGTCCCAGTGAAACACGTGTTTGAAGGAAGTGTGCAACACTCACTATTGTCCCAGTGAAACACGTGTTTGAAGGAAGTGTGCACCACTCACTATTGTCCCAGTGAAACACGTGTTCGAAGGAAGTGTGCAACACTCACTATTGTCCCAGTGAAACACAAGTTTGAAGGAAGTGTGCACCACTCACTATTGTCCCAGTGAAACACGTGTTTGAAGGAAGTGTGCACCACTCACTATTGTCCCAGTGAAACACGTGTTTGAAGGAAGTGTGCAACACTCACTATTGTCCCAGTGAAACACGTGTTTGAAGGAAGTGTGCACCACTCACTATTGTCCCAGTGAAACACGTGTTTGGAGGAAGTGTGCGCCACTCACTATTGTCCCAGTGAAACACGTGTTTGAAGGAAGTGTGCAACACTCACTATTGTCCCAGTGAAACACGTGTTTGAAGGAAGTGTGCACCACTCACTATTGTCCCAGTGAAACACGTGTTTGAAGGAAGTGTGCAACACTCACTATTGTCCCAGTGAAAAACAAGTTTGAAGGAAGTGTGCACCACTCACTACTGTCCCAGTGAAACACGTGTTTGAAGGAAGTGTGCACCACTCACTATTGTCCCAGTGAAACACGTGTTTGAAGGAAGTGTGCACCACTCACTATTGTCCCAGTGAAACACGTGTTTGAAGGAAGTGTGCACCACTCACTATTGTCCCAGTGAAACACGTGTTTGAAGGAAGTGTGCACCACTCACTATTGTCCCAGTGAAACACGTGTTTGAAGGAAGTGTGCACCACTCACTATTGTCCCAGTGAAACACGTGTTTGAAGGAAGTGTGCACCACTCACTATTGTCCCAGTGAAACACGTGTTTGAAGGAAGTGTGCACCACTCACTATTGTCCCAGTGAAACACGTGTTTGAAGGAAGTGTGCACCACTCACTATTGTCCCAGTGAAACACGTGTTTGAAGGAAGTGTGCACCACTCACTATTGTCCCAGTGAAATACGTGTTTGAAGGAAGTGTGCACCACTCACTATTGTCCCAGTGAAACACGTGTTTGAAGGGAGTGTGCAACACTCACTATTGTCCCAGTGAAACACAAGTTTGAAGGAAGTGTGCACCACTCACTATTGTCCCAGTGAAACACGTGTTTGGAGGAAGTGTGCGCGACTCACTATTGTCCCAGTGAAACACGTGTTTGAAGAAAGTGTGCAACACTCACTATTGTCCCAGTGAAACACGTGTTTGAAGGAAGTGTGCACCACTCACTATTGTCCCAGTGAAACACGTGTTTGAAGGAAGTGTGCAACACTCACTATTATCCCAGTGAAACACAAGTTTGAAGGAAGTGTGCACCACTCACTATTGTCCCAGTGAAACACGTGTTTGAAGGGAGTGTGCACCACTCACTATTGTCCCAGTGAAACACGTGTTTGAAGGAAGTGTGCACCACTCACTATTGTCCCAGTGAAACACGTGTTTGAAGGAAGTGTGCAACACTCACTATTGTCCCAGTGAAACACAAGTTTGAAGGAAGTGTGCACCACTCACTATTGTCCCAGTGAAACACGTGTTTGAAGGAAGTGTGCACCACTCACTATTGTCCCAGTGAAACACGTGTTTGAAGGAAGTGTGCACCACTCACTATTGTCCCAGTGAAACACGTGTTTGAAGGAAGTGTGCAACACTCACTATTGTCCCAGTGAAACACGTGTTTGAAGGAAGTGTGCAACACTCACTATTGTCCCAGTGAAACACAAGTTTGAAGGAAGTGTGCACCACTCACTATTGTCCCAGTGAAACACGTGTTTGAAGGAAGTGTGCACCACTCACTATTGTCCCAGTGAAACACGTGTTTGAAGGAAGTGTGCACCACTCACTATTGTCCCAGTGAAACACGTGTTTGAAGGAAGTGTGCACCACTCACTATTGTCCCAGTGAAACACGTGTTTGAAGGAAGTGTGCAACACTCACTATTGTCCCAGTGAAACACAAGTTTGAAGGAAGTGTGCACCACTCACTATTGTCCCAGTGAAACACGTGTTTGAAGGAAGTGTGCACCACTCACTATTGTCCCAGTGAAACACGTGTTTGAAGGAAGTGTGCACCACTCACTATTGTCCCAGTGAAACACGTGTTTGAAGGAAGTGTGCAACACTCACTATTGTCCCAGTGAAACACGTGTTTGAAGGAAGTGTGCAACACTCACTATTGTCCCAGTGAAACACAAGTTTGAAGGAAGTGTGCACCACTCACTATTGTCCCAGTGAAACACGTGTTTGAAGGAAGTGTGCACCACTCACTATTGTCCCAGTGAAACACGTGTTTGAAGGAAGTGTGCACCACTCACTATTGTCCCAGTGAAACACGTGTTTGAAGGAAGTGTGCACCACTCACTATTGTCCCAGTGAAACACGTGTTTGAAGGAAGTGTGCACCACTCACTATTGTCCCAGTGAAACACGTGTTTGAAGGAAGTGTGCAACACTCACTATTGTCCCAGTGAAACACAAGTTTGAAGGAAGTGTGCACCACTCACTATTGTCCCAGTGAAACACGTGTTTGAAGGAAGTGTGCACCACTCACTATTGTCCCAGTGAAACACGTGTTTGAAGGAAGTGTGCACCACTCACTATTGTCCCAGTGAAACACGTGTTTGAAGGAAGTGTGCACCACTCACTATTGTCCCAGTGAAACACGTGTTTGAAGGAAGTGTGCACCACTCACTATTGTCCCAGTGAAACACGTGTTTGAAGGAAGTGTGCACCACTCACTATTGTCCCAGTGAAACACGTATTGGCCAATATTTTTTCCGCGGTTGAGAACACCTCGATGACGTCACACAGGAGGTAGAACAAAACAAGATGGCGTCTGGCGGAGAATACGTTGTTTTGGTTATTATGGTTTCTAGGTCTTAATTACAACGTACATGTGCACATGTGTGTCGTTTAACAGAGTAAACGTCGTTATTAATTGTTTGTATGCGGATACATTAGTCTGAGTGCACTTTGACGTGCTAGCCTAGCCTGCTGGTTAGCTTAGCTTGTTAGCTGCTAACAAAGAGAGGCGGAAGTGATCGACACATCAAAGCAGAGATCCAATGTAAGTGTAAAGTGTTTTTATTGTGTGAACATGTCTACATTACAAATGATGTGAGTGTTGCTGAATCAGCGACTAACTGCTGCTGTTGAAGAAATATTTGTGATGTAAAAAAAAACAAAACAACAACAACAGAATAAGAGGAGGAACTTTGTCGAACAAGAGAGGAGAAGGAGCAACAACATCAACTACTGGACGCTGTTTTCAAGAAACATCAAGTTGTGTTACACATCCATCCATCTATCTTCTGCTGCTTATCTGAGGTCGGGTCGCAGGGGCAGCAGCCTAAGTAGGGAAGCCCAGCCTTTCTATGTTGTCACATTAGTGCCAAAAATCCAAGCGCATAAAAACTTTTATTGCGTGTGCGCGACACCCTTTTGTGCGCGTGTGATGTCTTTGTGCACGCTCGCAGCGCCTTTTTGAGTGCGCGCGGCGCCTATTTGCGAGCGCGCGGTGCCTATGTGCACGCGCGCTGTATTCGTTTTGGCACTTTGTGGGCAGTTATTCTTACACGCCCCCTTCTTTTTGATTGGTCAGGCGAAAATAGCTGCAGGCCAATCAGACGTATAGCAGGGCGGGTCATGGTCAATATGTATCAAGATGATACAGCTCCTGTCGACAAACACATTCTAAATCATCCACATTTAGTGGAGTTGTGGAAAATGCCAATTGAATTTGATCTAAAAGTCTTTAAAGAAGGTAATGTCTCATCTGTTGAGAGAACATCACATAGTTAATGAAGAGTCAAGATCAATATCTCTCTTTTCATACAATCAGTCCACACATGTCAGTCAATGATGGAAATTATATTTTCAAATGTGTTTTCTTTCCTCACTTGTCTGTTTTAAAAAATATTGTTATTCATTTAATATTTGTATATGTAAATATTGAATGTATGCCACAATGGGGGACTATTCATTTTCTTTCCTCTATCTACTTTAAGTTTACACCCGAGTCTACCTGAAGCCACTTATCTATGCGTACTTCTTATCAGGACCACATGATTAGCATATGGGCCTAATTATTGATGTTATGATTGCAATGACTATTTTAGTAGAATAATGAATGACAGGTTATCACTACAACTAAGTAATATGGTTTTAATATTACTATAAAAAGTATTTACGTTTCTGCAAACAACTCAAACTATGGAAAATGAGATATCAGCCCAGATCAGTATAGATGGCAGAGTTTAAAATATGTATTTAAAAAAACAACAAAAAAAGCTAGCTCCATACATTAGGCAAATTCAATCTGAGAGATAATAGTATTAAAGACCTACTTGTTCAGCCATGAAAACCTGATTTCCTTTCTTTTTAATCCCAGGGAACTGCCATGGACCTTCCATCATAGATATGAATAAACACTCCATGTTTCTCCATCTTACCTCGGACTGCTGCCCCCCATCATTTTATTGATGTCAATGATACATGTACTATTTAATTATACACATACATACAATACTCAGACATTTACAACAAATCGAAAGGAGGAAAGAAAATTAATAGTCCCACTTTGTGGCATACATTCAATATTTACATATACAAATATTAAATAAATACAAATATTTTTTTAAGACAGACAAGTGAGGAAAGAAAACACATTTGAAAATATAATTTCCATCATTGACTGACATGTGTGGACTGATTGTATGAAAAGAGAGATATTGATCTTGACTCTTCATTAACTATGTGATGTTCTCTCAACAGATGAGACATTACCTTCTTCAAAGACTTTTAGATTAAATTCAATTGACATTTTCCACAACTCCACTAAATGTGGATGATTTAGAATGTGTTTGTCGACAGGAGCTGTATCATCTTGATACATATTGACCATGACCCGCCCTGCTATACTTCTGATTGGCCCTCAGCTATTTTCGCCCGACCAATCAAAACGGCGGGGCCGTGTAAGTATAACCGCCCACAAAGTGCCAAAACAAAGACGGCGCGCGCGCACATAGGCACAGCGCGCACGCAAAAGGGTGTCGCGCATGAAGTGGAGAATCAGCGCTCGATAACAGTTTTTATGCGCTTGGATTTTTGGCACTAATGTGACGCCATACCTTTCCTTTCCCCAGCCGCTTCATACAGCTCTTCCTAGGGGAACCCGAGGCGTTCCCAAGCGAGCCAGTTTCTAACATAATAGTGAGAGTCCAGTCCATGGTGGGGCCAGCCAGAGACCATCCCGAGCGCAGACAGGTCAGCAACGCAGAGATGTCCCCAACCGATTAACAGGTGAGCTGTCTACCCCGGGTCCCGACTTTGGAAAGATATATATATATATGTATATATATATATATATATATATATATATATATATTTACGCATGTATAAAATTAAAAACTAAATAAGATAAGGCTCAGAATTGGTTTCTTAACAAAACCTTTCTACATATAAAGTACAACATTCTCACATATAAAGTGCAACATTAACCTGCTTCAAGTTGTTGCTCAGATTAAATAAAATGACAAAACTTTTCTTCTACATACAAAAAGTGCAACATTAAACAGTTTCAAGTCAACTCAGCCTCAGATTAATTTTTCTTCCCCCTCCCCACCCTTTAACCCTGATGACTTTCACTCAATTTTCATGTTTTCTGCCAGAAAAATGAGTTTAACCACCTTGTCTGCAGAAAGAGCAGACCTGCTTGCAGTTACAATGTCCCCAGCTGTGAAAAATACCCTTTCGCTGGACACGGACGTAGCAGGTATGGCGAGGTAGTGCCTGGCTAACTTGGCAGTAAGAAGATATGTGGGCTCATTGTTTTCCCACCATAGAAGTGGGTCAAAATCGAGTTTTTAATGGACTATGGTCTTAAATCTGCTGCTGTAAAAACACCAACAGCATTTGTTATTGCTTTAGCCCTGCCTGAGTCGCAGAGTAGAAGCTGCTTGAATGCAGTGGGAGCTGTGTTTGTTCGTCTTTCTCTTTGTTGAAACCATGTTATCCATTGTTGTATCGCACTGCGTAGCCGAAGTGTTCCCAAACGGGAGATCTTAACGATGCAGGAGTGTCTTTCAGCTCTGGCTTTTACTCTTTGTAGTAGCCCGGTCGTTGTTAGCATGCCGTGTGTTGTGCCTCAGTGTACATTGTTGACACAACGTGTGGTGCGCTACTTAATATGTCCGTGTGGAAACTTGTTCGATACACCACCGAACCGAACCGTAACCCCCGTATCGAAACGGTTCAATACAAATACACGTACCGTTACACCCTTAATACACACACATCTGAAGATTATAAAAAAATAAATATATTTGGTGGGCTAAACAAAATGACTCGGCGAACCAATGTTTGGTATGAGTGATATGACCTCAAATCTATATCTTAATAACAATATATGTCACGATACATCATTTGGTATATGATTGATAAAAGAAGAATTTCAAAACTGTTTACAAAGGCTCTTAATTTGGCAGCTGACATATGCAGTAACATATTGTGTCTTTTCTAATTGTATTATTTTGTCGAAACAATTATTATTAATGTACTTGTTTATTTACTGTTAATATCTGGTTACTTTATTTGAGAACATAGTACTGGGAATGATGTAATAATAGGGACGGCATGGCACAGTGGGAGAGTGGCCGTGCGCAACTCGAGGGTCCCTGGTTCAATCCCCACCTAGTACTAACCTCGTCACGTCCATTGTGTCCTGAGCAAGACACTTCACCCTTGCTCCTGATGGGTGCTGGTTAGCACCTTGCATGGCAGCTCCCTCCATCAGTGTGTGAATGTGTGTGTGAATGGGTAAATGTGGAAGTAGTGTCAAAGCGCTTTGAGTACCTGAAAGGTAGAAAAGCGCTATATAAGTACAACCCATTTATAGAGGTGTAACAGTACACAAAAATTTCGGTTCGGTACGTACCTCGGTTCAGAGGTCACGGTTCGGTTCATTTTCGGTACAGTAAGAAAAAACAAAATATACATTTTTTTATTATTTATTTAACAAATTTGGGGCTTCACGGTGGCAGAGGGGTTAGTGCGTCTGCCTCACAATACAAAGGTCCTGCAGTCCTGGGTTCAAATCCAGGCTCGGGATCTTTCTGTGTGGAGTTTGCATGTTCTCCCCGTGAATGCGTGGGTTCCCTCCGGGTACTCCGGCTTCCTCCCACTTCCAAAGACATGCGCCTGGGGATAGGCCCCTCCCACCTCCAAAGACATGCACCTGGGGATAGGCCCCTCCCACCCCCAAAGACATGCACCTGGGGATAGGCCCCTCCCACCTCCAAAGACATGCACCTGGGGATAGGCCCCTCCCACCTCCAAAGACATGCACCTGGGGATAGGTTGATTGGCAACACTAAATGGTCCCTAGTGTGTGAATGTTGTCTGTCTATCTGTGTTGGCCCTGTGATGAGGTGGCGACTTGTCCAGGGTGTACCCCGCCTTCCGCCCGATTGTAGCTGAGATAGGCGCCAGCGCCCCCGCAACCCCACAAGGGAATAAGCGGTAGAAAATGAATGGATGGCTTTAACAAATTTGCTAAATCTCCCACCAAAAATATTTTTCCTAGTGGAATATTTGATGTGAAGTTTTGGGAAACTTGGATAGGTCATTAATTCATAATAACTATGATTTTGATTCAATATTATGTTTTAAGCAATGACAGTTTGAAAGAAAAAAATCAATCATCAATCAATGTTTATTTATATAGCCCTAAATCACAAATGTCTCAAAAGACTGTACAAACCACTACGACTACGACATCCTCGGAAGAACCCACTTAAGGGCAAGGAAAACTCACACCCAGTGGGACGCCAGTGACAATGATGACTATGAGAAACCTTGGAGAGGACCTCAAAAGTGGGCAACCCCCCCCCCCCCCCCCCTCCTCGATAATGAATGTCGAGCGGGTCTAACATGATACTGTGAAAGTTCAATCCATAATGGTTCCAACACAGCCGCGAGAGTTCAATTCAAAGCGGATCTAAGACACTAGCGAGAGTCCCATTCACAGCAAACCATCCCAAGCGGAGGCGGATCAGCAGCGTAGAGATGTCCCCAACCGTTACAGGCGAGCGGTCTATCCTGGGTCCCGACGAGCGGTCCATCCTGGGTCTCGACTCTGGACAGCCAGTACTTCATCCATGGTCATCGGACCGGACCCCCTCCACAAGGGAGGGAGGGACAGAGGAGAAAAAGAAAAGAAGCGGCAAATCAACTGGTCTAAAAAGGAGGTCTATTTAAAGGCTAGAGTATACAGATTAGTTTTAAGGTGAGACTTAAATGCTTCTACTGAGGTAGCATCTTCAACTGTTACCGGGAGGGCATTCCAGAGTACTGGGGCCCGAACGGAAAATGCTCTATAGCCCGCAGACTTTTTTTGGGCTCTAGGAATCACTAATAAGCCGGAGTCTTTTGAAGGCAGATTTCTTGCCGGGACATATGGTACAATACAATCGGCAAGATAGGATGGAGCTAGACCGTGTAGTATTTTATACGTAAGTAGTAAAACCTTAAAGTCACATCTTAAGTGCACAGGAAGCCAGTGCAGGTGAGCCAGTATAGGTATATATGTATGTATATATGTATATAAAGGTATATACAGTACAGGCGTAATATGATCAAACTTTCTTGTTCTTGTCAAAAAACAGCTTTGTTTTAATAGTCAACGTTGCAACTTTTTCTAAATTACATTTAGCCTTTAAGCTCTTTTATTTCACTTTTGTTTATGTTTTTGTTTATGTGAATAGTATTTTTAGAATGTGCTGTGGGCCTTTAAAACATTAGCTGTGTGCCGCAAATGGCCTCCAGGGCACACTTTTGACACCCCTGCTATAGATAATAAAAAATTAAATCTGATTAATCAAAGGATAAAAATCAGAGCCTGGCGACGCATGCGCGTTTATCATAACTCTCTCGCTCTCTCTGGCCCTCCCTCACGAATGCTGCTGCGTGCACCACTTTTTGTTTTGTTTTTAACCCCTTCTTATCCTTGAACGTACATTGAAAATACACGCAACCATAACTTAAAATGCCGGACATTCGAGGCATTTAAGAAACTCCACCTGGACATCTCCATAAAGAGGATATATCTCGTGAAAAGAGGAGGTGTGGTCAGTCTATCATATCCCAGTCGTTGCTAGCATGCCGTGTGTTGTTGTTTTTTTGATTGATTGAAACTTTTATTAGTAGATTGCACAGTACAGTACATATTCTGTACAACACCCGAATAAGTTTTTCAACTTGTTTAAGTCGGGGTCCACGTAAATCAATTCATGGTGCCTCGGTGTGCATTATTTACACAACGTGCGGCGCTACTTATATGTCCGTGTCGGATCGGTTCACCTCCGAACCGAAACCTCCGTACCAAAACGGTTCAATAAAAATACACGTACCGTTGCACCCCTACCCATTTATCATTATTTATCATTTAATATTTTACTGCATATTTCAGCAACTAAATTAGGAGCCTGTGCAGTCTGTTTTAAAATGGTTCTGTTAATAATTATATATGAAATAATACATTGCAAAATCAATTTTAAACCATGTCGTCTGTCCATAATAAAAAGTCCTGTCGTCCTGGTTTGTTTTTCTTTTCCTGTGAATAATGTTGTAAAGAGCAGCGTGTTTCTGCGTCACTGAGATTTCAAGACAGTTCATACGATAACTTGTTTTTCCTAAGTGCATGTAAAAGTACTGAATGCATTGTGTGACTGAGCAGACATGGTGTGTGTTTGTCTTGCAGACGTCTGTGAAGAACATCTTCACCCTGAGCAACAGAAGTGGAGCTTCAGGATGCAGACGGAGGAGCCACAGCCCTCCCACATTAAGAAGGAAGAGGAATACCTTCAGATCCCCCATTTTAAAGAGGAAGAGGAACACCCACTAATCCCCAAATTTAAAGCGGAAGCTGAGGATCCACAGAGCCGTCACATTAAGGAGGACGAGGAAGAACACAGCATCAGTCAGCAGGGAGAGCATCTTGAAGGACTGGAGGAGGTTGATGTCATCAAGATGCCAGTGACTGGTGTCCCTGTGAAGAGTGAAGATGATGAGGTGAAAGGTGAAAGTGAGGAGAGGGGAGGGGGGGAGCCTCCAAGCAGCAGCTCAACACAACACATGACAACAGAAGCTGATGGAGACCACTGTGGAGGATCACAAGCAGACAAGCTCTTAGCTCCACTATCAGATAGTGAGGACACAACGTCACACTCTCCTGACACTGATGATGAAGACTCTAAAGATGATAAGACATGTCACACTGACAACACTCACTTCACATCTTCTCACTCTCACAAAACTTTTAAATACCATAGTTCTCTGAAAAGACTCATGAGAACACACACTGGAGAAAAACCTTTTATCTGTTCAATATGTGGTAAAGGTATTACACAAAGTTGGAGTTTGAAAGTGCACATGAGAATGCACAGTGGTAAAAAAACTCTTGTCTGTTCAACCTGTGGTAAAGGTTTTACACAAAGTACAGATGTGAAAATACACATGAGAACACATACTGGTGAAAAACCGTTTTCCTGTTCAGTCTGTGGTAAAGGTTTTACACAAAGTCATCATTTAAAACTGCACGACAGAACACACACTGGTGAAAAACCTTTTTCCTGTTCAATCTGTGATAAAGGTTTTACAGAAAACTGGTGTTTGAAAGTACACAAGAGAACACACACTGGTGAAAATTCACATTCCTGTTCAATCTGTAACAGAAGCTTTTGTCAACAATCAAAGCTTGTAGCACACATGAGAAGACACCCAGGAGAGAAAGTGTTGAGTTGCAGTGTGTGTGGTGAAAGATTGTCTTCTAAGTAGCAGTGTAAGAAACACAAGTGTGCTGGTGAGAACAGCAGCAGCAAATGAAACTGCAGGATTTGAAATAAACTGTCCAGACTTTCATTTTGACTTTCTAACAACATCAGCACATATAACATGTGTGACATCATTGTTGTTTGTCTAACAATCTGTTTAATATGCGCCTACATTTATAGATTAGATATTTTATATTAATGCTTTTTTTCAGTCAAGTACATGCATTAATATGCAACATTGTGTACTTTTATTAAAAAATGGACGGAACAATTTGAGTAAAAAGCTGAGAGTAAACAGTACAACACACATTTTACATGCAATAAACATTTTGTGTGTATGTATACACACACACACACACACACACTCATTTATGTATATATATATATATATATATGTATATATATATATATAGAGAGAGAGAGAGAGAGAGAGAGAGAGAGAGAGAGAGAGAGAGAGAGAGAGAGAGACTGTATATTCATCATACAATTTTAGACTTAATTATATGAAATATTGAAGTATTACATATTTGTATTTCTAATTGTTAATAATCCCATAGATTATCACCTTTATATGATATACATATGTACTGGTTCACATCTGAAACATCTTCTGGACCACTTCAGGAAGCATATTATTATTATTTACTTTATACATTTTAAACAGTTGTATTTTATACAATTTTAAAATGTGTCTTTTTAAACCATTGGTTGGGTCTCTATAATCATTTGTTATTCATTATCGTCATTACTCTGTATTATGATGATTGTGTTGTGATTGTTTTATATGTATGTCTCCAGACCTTTATGCGGTATAAAAGTAAGAGAAAATGGCAGATTTTTTTTTTTTGTGTGTGAAAGGATGGTTTTGTTTTTACAAACTTACATTTGTGGATGTATTATATATATTGTGTTTTAAACATTTTTTTTAATGTTATTTTTGTCTTTTTTAACATCCCCAAATCAATATCAGTCAATGTTTGGAGTGTCAGACAAAAGCCAATATTGTACATCATCCCACAGAGATTTACTTTGCATACATTCTTAAAATAAATTGCTTATTTTGTTTTCCAATCACAGATCGAACAAGTGTTGTCTTCAATTGCAAAACAACATTCAAAATATTACTTTAAGTGGTCAATTCCATCTTTTTTTTTCCCTTAAATTAACTCTTTTGCCTTAGAAAGAATGGAAACTTTTAAGTTAAGAGTATTTTTTTGTTCCAGGTTGTATTTAATGACATCTTCAAATAATAAACTATTTTTATCAGTCAATAAGTGCATCAGCGACCAAATGCCTTTTTCAAACCATTGCTGTACAAAGATGGATTTGTTTCTCATTTTAATATAAGAACAATTCTATAGTGGAGTATTGTGTGTGATGAAGTTGTGTTTGTAAATTAGTTTCCAGTACAACAACACTTGCTGGTAGGGATGGGTACTGTTCACATTTCAACCGATTCGGAACACATTCCACTACCTCCAAATCAATACCAGTCCTCAACAGTACGACTTTTTGGTACTTTTGTGTGTGTTAATAATATTGAGTGTTTGTGATAAATTTGTATTGCAACATTTAAAAAGAAGATTATTATTGATAACTGCGGTCCTTTCGTTACCATTTTTTTTGTTTTTTTGTTTTCATATCATCATTTACATGTAGCTTTATTTACATTTGCAAGTCCAGTACGCTAGATGGCTGTAGTGTAAATTCATAATGTGTTTTGTTGCGCCCAAAAAAGTGTTAATACTGTAAATATTGGATTTATTATGCACCAGCTGTCTGATTCTAACATTTATCTTAGTTATAGTTTTAATTAACTCATTTGGTGGGTGTTAACGTCATGAGAAATTGCTAATGCTAATCAGTAGCATGTCAATAGCTAAGCCAATGTATATTAGCATCAAGCTACCATAACTTTTATAGCGTTTTTTTTTAGTCCATTTCTTTGTTGGCATTGACAATTGCAACATTTATCTCAAGGTAGTTTGACTCAGACTGCTCTCAGTGCTGCTGGAGTGATCTCCAAATGCCAAACAGAGGTCAAATGAGTTCCAAGTTGGATATTCAACAGACATTCAACATCCAGCCAGGCTGACTGTTTGAAAACTCATGCCACGTCTGTCAGTCCCTGCTGACAAGTGCTTTACTTTAAGGGACCGTCAATAAAGTACTTGTCATTGGCTCACTAAGAACATTTCAATTGTCAGTAGCTTCAGTCATGTGACCGAGAACCTCAAACCTGTTGCGATCTGCTGCTCAGATCTTCACATGTTTGTTTTTTCATTCTCAGTCCCACCCGTTTATTTCCTGTTTTTGTCCATCACTATGGTTACACATCAGTCCACCTGTTAGTCTCGCCCCGCACACCTGCTACTAATTTTCACCCTCCTATTTAAGCTCACCTTTTCTGTTTACTCATTCTCGGATCCTAATTTGCCCACGCGCATCAGTGACGACTCTCATCCTTCGTATGTATTTTCTCGCTAGCTCTCATGCTAAGCCACTTTATATTCCAGCTTTCATGCTGAATGTTTTTGTTTACTCTTTTGTGTCCTCGTACCAAGTTTTAGTTTTCCTTGTGTTTTATCCTAGCTTTCACGCTAGCGTCTTTTGTTTACCTTTTCTCTTTACACCAGTGTTTTTGTTCATAGCCTTTTGTTATTAAATAAATACCTTATATCTTACCTTTGCTGTGTTCTGCTTCGACACATCCACGGGAAAACTACACCGGCATTACCATGCCGAAGAAGAGTCTTCACAAAACCTACTTTCATATTGTTTGTTCATCACTGCTGTAGTCGGCTCATGCCTTGAATTGTCCGGTTTTAAGGGATAAACAGTAGAAAATGGATGGATGGATGTTTAGTGACAGAGTGGAAACTGTCAAACTTCAAGCCCGCCAAGTGCTCGAACCCAAGGCAGTTTTGGGAGAAAAGTTTACAGGTCAGATGAGACTTTGCCTCACCTCCAATCAGGAGTGAAAAGGCTGATCTTTGTACACAAGCAGCTTTTCCAACAAGACAACAATATTAAACACACATAAAAACTGTTTTCAAAGGGTTTCAGGCAGGTTTCTGGAATGTCCGTTCCAGAGACTGGACCTTAACCCTGCTAAACATTTGAGAACATTGCTTTGAACTGGCTCTGTGTCAAGAACGCAACACATGTCAATCAAATCTACCAGTATTTCCAAGAACGGGGTCAAATATGCAAGCAAACTGTTGCCAGAAGCATCTTGCTTCATTTTTATTTATTTTTACGTGTTGTGAAGAAACCCTGAAGTGCTCCGTCGTAAGAACATCAGACTTTCATTCTGACTTCCAGGATTCAAGTCCATAACTTTTATGGACAGAATTTCGAGGCGCAGTCAAGGCGTTAAGGGGATCGGGTTTGGTGACTGCAGGATTAGGTTCCTGCTTTTTGCAGATGATGTGGTCCTGATGGCTTCATCTGGCCAGGATCTTCAGTTCTCACTGGATCGGTTCGCAGCCGAACGTGAAGCGACTGGGATGAGAATCAGCACCTCCAAGTGTGAGTCCATGGTTCTTGCCCGGAAAAGGGTGGAGTGCCATCTGCGGGTTGGGGAGGAGACCCTGCCCCAAGTGGAGGAGTTCAAGTACCTCGGAGTCTTGTTCACGAGTGAGGGAAGAGTGGATGGTGAGATCGACAGGCGGATCGTAATTCGGACGCTGTACCGATCCGTTGTGGTGAAGAAGGAACTGAGCCGAAAGGCAAAGCTCTCAATTTACCGGTCGATCTACATTCCCATCCTCACCTATGGTCATGAGCTTTGGGTTGTGACCGAAAGGACAAGATCACGGGTACAAGCGGCACAAAAGAGTTTCCTCCGCCTGGGTGGTGGGTCTCTCCCTTAGAGATAGGGTGAGAAGCTCTGTCATCCGAGGGGACCTCAAAGTAAAGCCACTGCTCCTCCACATGGAGAGGAGCCAGATGAGGTGGTTCGGGCATCTGGTCAGGATTTAGGGCACGTCCAACCGGTAGGAGGCCACGGGGAAGACCCAGGACACGTTGGGAAGACTATGTCTCCCGGCTGGCCTGGGAACACCTTGGGTTCCCCCGGGAAGAGCTGGACAAAGTGACTGGGGAGAGGGAAGTCTGGGCTTCCCTGCTTAGGCTGCTGCCCCCGCGACCTGACCTCGGTTAAGCGGAAGAAGATTGATGGATGGATTAAGTAATGAAGTTAAAAATTGTACTGATATGATCCAGTTTAAGAGGTTGTTCAGATTAATAGTGCTTATAAAGTACAAAGAAGAGGAATTATGAGAAAAACTTCAACTTTATAGTAAATAAGATATTCTTCATCTCAGTATGCTAATAATGACTGAATTAATGAATTACATATTACAAAACTGTTGTATTACTCATTCACGGATGTCATTTTACTATAAAAAAAAGGTCAGTAAATGAATGTATATATTTGTAAACGCTCTGAAGTGGGAAAGGTGTAGGATTAAATAAGCTTTGCTTCTTCCTACTCCTTTTCGGACATGATGTAATGTGAAATGGTATTAAAGTGTCTGATGTATTATGTTGTAAGTATGTTCATGTTCGGAATAAACACAAGAAAGAAATAAAAGAAAGAAAGTATTGATCGATTGACTGAGTTTATAATGCAATTTTACCAAGTGATAAAGTAACAGCACAAAGCACACATCAGTCATATTAAATGATGCATCAAGGACAATACTGTAATGACATCAAATAGATATTTTTAATTTCGCCAGAGTACCTGGTTGGTTTCACATCTTGTTCAACCACTTACCAGAGGGAACAAGATAGCTCTTTTTTCAAAAATCATCAAAAAAGTACAGGAAGGGTATGGTGCCATGACCCGGAGTCACACCAGGGTTGCTGCAGCCACAACACAGAGTACTAACCACTATACCATCACGGCTGTAACAAACCATCCAGACTGATAATGTGTTTGCTTCCCTGTTCATGTTCATAG
This sequence comes from Nerophis ophidion, assembly GCF_033978795.1. Taxonomy (NCBI): domain Eukaryota; kingdom Metazoa; phylum Chordata; class Actinopteri; order Syngnathiformes; family Syngnathidae; genus Nerophis; species Nerophis ophidion. The sequence goes on along the minus strand of NW_026906975.1, from coordinate 240,537 downwards.
ACAGAATAGTCACATCTAGTTTGAATGCTAGTGACCAAGCCCCAACATGTTTTACTCTAACAAGAGGAAGGCGTGCTCAGGTAAGATTTGTTTTGTTTCACCTTTTTCCTCACCCACTTTATTCTAAATGAATGTCCCGAGTATAACAACAGATACAACTTCCAGTTATCTATTCACAATAAAAAAAAAAAAAAAAAATGCATGTTCCAGTTAGTGGATATTTATTTTAAATGCAAAAAACACTCTCAAAGAAACAGCACTGAATTTTGTTTCAGTTCAATTAACAAAAAACAATGAGCTAGCCAGGAGTTGGACGTAGAATTTTCTGATCTGTAGTCAGACGCGTTATCCATTGCACCACTAGCTCCGTGCCTTTTAGTGTAGTACAGGTTGTATATTGTAAACATCTCACGCCAAAGGAACACACAGTTTACATTAGGCTTACTACCAAAACAGGGCTTTACTGACTGTTTTTGCCCATCCATCCATCCATCATCTTCCGCTTATCCGAGGTCGGGTCGCGGGGGCAGCAGCCTAAGCAGGGAAGCCCAGACTTCCCTCTCCCCAGCCACTTCGTCTAGCTCTTCCCGGGGGATCCCGAGGCGTTCCCAGGCCAGCCGGGAGACATAGTCTTCCCAACGTGTCCTGGGTCTTCCCCGTGGCCTCCTGCCAACTGGACGTGCCCTAAACACCTCCCTAGGGAGGCGTTCGGGTGGCATCCTGACCAGATGCCCGAACCCCCTCATCTGGCTCCTCTCGATGTGAAGGTGCAGCGGCTTTACTTTGAGTTCCTCCCGGATGACAGAGCTTCTCACCCTATCTCTAAGGGAGAGACCCGCCACCCGGCGGAGGAAACTCATTTCGGCCACTTGTACCCGTGATCTTATCCTTTCGGTCATGACCCAAAGCTCATGACCATAGGTGAGGATGGGAACGTAGATCGACCGGTAAATTGAGAGCTTTGCCTTCCGGTTTAGCTCCTTCTTCCCCACAGCGGATCGATACAACGTTCGCATTACTGAAGACGCCGCACCGATCCGCCTGTCGATCTCATTATCCACTCTTCCCCCACTCGTGAACAAGACTCCTAGGTACTTGAACTCCTCCACTTGGGGCAGGGTCTCCTCCCCAACCCGGAGATGGCACTCCACCCTTTTCCGGGCGAGAATCATGGACTCGGACTTGGAGGTGCTGATTCTCATTCCGGTCGCTTCACACTCGGCTGTGAACCGATCCAGTGAGAGCTGAAGATCCCGGCCAGATGAAGCCATCAGGACCACATCATCTGCAAAAAGCAGAGACCCAATCCCGCGGCCACCAAACCGGAACCCCTCAACGCCTTGACTGCGCCTAAAGATTCTGTCCATAAAAGTTATGAACAGAATCGGTGACAAAGGACAGCCTTGGCGGAGTCCAACCCTCACTGGAAACGTGTCCGATTTACTGCCAGCAATGCGGACCAAGCTCTGACACTGATCGTACAGGGAACGGACCGCCACAATAAGACAGTCCGGTACCCCATACTCTCTGAGCACTCCCAACAGGACTTCCCGAGGGACACGGTCGAATGCCTTCTCCAAGTCCACAAAGCACATGTAGACTGGTTGGGCAAACTCCCATGCACCCTCAAGAACCCTGCAGAGAGTAAAGAGCTGGTCCACAGTTCCACGACCAGGACAAAAACCACACTGTTCCTCCTGGATCCGAGGTTCAACTATCCGGCGTAGCCTCCTCTCCAGTACACCTGAATAAACCTTACCGGGAATGCTGAGGAGTGTGATCCCACGATAGTTGGAACACACCCTCCGGTCCCCCTTCTTAAAGAGAGGGACCACCACCCCGGTCTGCCAATCCAGAGGTACCGCCCGCGATGTCCACGCGATGCTGCAGAGTCTTGTCAACCAAGACAGCCCCACAGCATCCAGAGCCTTAAGGAACTCCGGGCGGATCTCATCTACCCCCGGGGCCTTGCCGCCGAGGAGCTTTTTGACTACCTCAGCAACCTCATCCCCAGAAATAGGAGAGTCCACCACAGATTCCCCAGGCACCGCTTCCTCAAAGGAAGACGTGTTGGTGGGATTGAGGAGATCTTCGAAGTATTCCTTCCACCGATCCACAACATCCGCAGTCGAAGTCAGTAGAACACCATCCGCACCATACACGGTGTTGACAGTGCACTGCTTCCCCTTCCTGAGGCGGCGGATGGTGGTCCAGAATCGCTTCGAAGCCGTCCGGAAGTCGTTTTCCATGGCTTCCCCGAACTCTTCCCATGTCCGAGTTTTTGCCTCCGCGACCGCTAAAGCTGCACACTGCTTGGCCCGACTGCTTATGTTGGACTTTAAATTCTAGTGACCTTCTATTTGTTGCAGCCTGGGCCTTCACCAGCTCTACCTGTTGCAGCTAACCTCCACTAAAAATTAAAGCAAAATGCTTCCGGCAAAATTCTGGGGAGCATCCAAGTTAAATCCAGCTCAGAGTTGGCAACTTTGGGAGAGGAGCGCCTTTTTTGGTAAAAACCTTCTTTGTTGATGACGATGTAAAACAAGCAATTGGCGAGCTTGAACTTTGACAGTTCCCAGCTTGTCACTGAACATGCTGACTAATTCACTTTCACCTGAGATTGCCAATATGGATGTTATCTCAGATATTGGACATATCAGCATATCAAAGGTCCTGGGTAGCTCAGTCGGCAGAGCATCAGACTTTTAATCTGAGAGTCCAGGGTTCAAGTCCCTGTTCAAGTGGCTGATGCTGACCTCCATACATTTCTCAAAAAATGTCCCTTTGCCCCCCTGCAGCAGTCCTTCGAATTTATTTTTAATTTAAATAGTTTTCAACAATGATTGTATTTCCTCTATTTCATTTGAAAAACTGATATTCAAAAACATCCCTCACATCCACTTTAGTTCAGGTGGGAGAGCGTTAGTGTGATCATCTGAAGGTTTAACCACAATACCTAAAACACAAATTGTTAGACAGTGTATCTGTATGAAAAAGTTGTGGTTAATATTTTGCTGTAGGTGTGTTAGATGCACCTTCACCTCACACTGAGCTCAGCTTTATTACTCTCAGTTTCAAGTTATACAGTCCAAGACAAACCCTTAAGGCAACAAATTTGTGTTTGAAACAGCCCGATGGAAGGCTCAGTTAAAGACCAAACATTGGCTTAAGGAACGATACACCGTTAAACAGCGTAACGCTTGTCCAAATAAAAAATGGAGGAAATGTTTGTAACAACTGATACTAGGAGTCCACCAGCAAGGCTGGCAGGCCAGGGAGACCATTTCAGTATTGTAAAAGCCACAGGAGGCTTATTAACAATAGCTACCATTTTAGAAGCACACATATTTATGCTGAAACCCGGGATCGATCCAGGGACCTTCAGATCTCCAGTCTGACTCTCTCCCAACTGAGCTATTTCATCTATACGAATGCTTTGGGTTTACTTATTCAAATGTAACCAAGGTCTGCCCTATTGGTGACTTTTGAGGGGTGGAAGGAGGTCTTTCCAAGGGGTCTCAAAGTCTAGTATTGGTCAGCAGAACAGGTACTTGAATCCCGGAAGCTCAAAAAGAATGTCTTACGCTCCATGACTGAGCATGTCAGGGTCTCTAAAAAATGTACCAAAATGCTTCTGAAGAATGTTTTACTACTGAGAATGTTATGATTACTGCAAACATTTGGCAGATTTTTCAGAAATGTTCAAAAGTTCTTAGCAGGCTAATAATTAAGTGTTCAAGTGTAGATGAAAAATGCTGAAAAGAAAAGCAGTTTAAGCGTCATGACCCGGAATTGAACCAGGGTTGCTGTGACCACAACACAGAGTACTAACCACTATACCATCACGGCTGTTCCTACTCATCTTGATTGATAATGTGTTTGCTCTCCTGATGTCTAATGTTAAACCATCTGCTCAAGCCACATTCTGTTTGAACGACATCATGGAAGAGAATCTCAATCAGTGTGCTAATACTTGATGTTCTGGGGAAATATTTAGGTTTTACTCCATTGTGGTGTAAAGAACAACTGCTAAGATGTAAAATAGTCACATTTATATTGTTGTGCTCACCTTTTTCCTCACCCACTTTATTCTGATTGAATGCCCCGAGTATAAGAACAGATACAACTACCAGTTATACATTCACAATAATAAAGAGAAAAAAAACATATTTTTCAGTTTGTAGATTTAGAAAAGCCAAAGCAAAGTAAACTCCCCCCAAAAATCGCACAGAATATTGTTTCAGTTGAGTTAACAAACAACAACACGCTGGCTAGGAGTTGAACCTAGAATCTTCTAGTCCGTAGTGAGACACATAATCCATTGCATCACTATCCCTACAGAAAGAAACATCTTACTGTAGGACAGGTTGTGTTTCGTAAATATCTTACGCCAAAACAACACACAGTTTACATCCTCAGGATGTAAGACATTATTCTGATTCTTATTTGAACGACGTCACACAGAAATGTAATGTATGAATGAGTGAGAATGAGTGAGGGACAGTTTTTGGGTTGGTGCACTAATTGTAAGTGTATCTTGTGTTGTTTATCTTGATTTAATTAAAAAAAAAAAAAGCGTAACGGGTGATCCTTCGAGCCGGATTTGAACCAGCGACCTAAGGATTTCAGCATGAGCAACTACAGTCCTCCACTCTACCAACTGAGCTATCGAAGGTTAGGATCAAACAATACTAATTCTGATTTTTGAGTCACATTATTATCAAGCAATTAATCAATCAAAGTTGACTTCTATAGCCCTAAATCACAAGTGTCTCAAAGGGCTGCACAAGCCACAACGACATCCTGGGCTCAGATCCCACATCAGGGCAAGAAAAAACTCAACCCAATGGGATGACAATGAGAAACCTTGTAGAGCAGTGGTCCCCAACCACCGGGCCGCGGCCACAGAATAAATGTTTATTTATTTATGTTTTAATCACAGTCAGATTTTTAATGCATGCCACTGGTAAGCGCACGGGTGAGAAGAGGTTTTAAAATGATTAGCTCCTGCTTACTTTTACCGCATGCCTTGATTAAGCGCAGGAGTGAGAAGAGGTTTTAAATTAATTAGCGCCCCGGCGCCTATTCAAGGAACTACGGTATATTATCACACAACTCTTATGCTTAAAGGCTGTTGCTATGGTTATTATCAAGTGTGCTGAAATTATTTTTTCTTTGTCTGTGCAAAGCTGGCAATCCACAAGATTGCAAGCAAGTCTCTTATCAGTGTTTGTTTCCAGAACCGGCCTGCTGACTGCCAAGACCAAACATCGAGTACCGTGACGTAGACAGAACAGAGACAAGGTGATATCACGACTGTCAGCACATTTGCATTTATGTATAATTATATATTGTGTCTAGCTGGAGCTGTGAAGATGACCCCCTTCCCTCAGCGACAGCCTCAGTGATGTAACCAGGGACCTCCCAAATAAATAGAGGCAGCACGTGGGCTGGACTTTTAGAACGTAGTTTGGATCTGTAACTAGAGTACAGCCCAAAACACATCTCTCCTCAATTGAGCAAAATGTAACTCTGTCTGTGCATGATTTCTTCCTTCTCGTCTGTTTAATAGACGCTTCAGTGTTTGAACCTGACACCACTATAATCTTTTTCCTCTTTTCTACTCTTTTAGCACTCGACTTACCTTCATGACCTTCTCTCCCCTCTAGTCCTATCCATGTCCATACCTTCCTCATACATCAGCTCACTATCTCCTTCCATCTCCTTTTAAGCAGCTACCAGAAATCCATAGCTGGATAATGGAGAGGTTTTGTGAAATAATAATAATACAAAATAATTGCCTGAAACCAAAAATTAAAATGAAATACATCTCCTCTGTTCTGTACATCATTGTCCAAGTGACATTATATTGTCATCTTCCTCTTTATGCCATTTCCTCAAGGTGACAGAAAAACATGATACAACCTGCCTATCATGTGATTCTACCATGTTGGCAAAATACAAACACACAATATATTGACATATATAACACATAAAACATGGAATTAGAAGTGAACAGTACCCATCCCTACCAGCAAGTGTTGTTGTACTGGAAACTAATTTACAAACACAACTTCATCACACACAATACTCCACTGTGGAATTGTTCTTATATTAAAATGAGAAACAAATCCATCTTTGTACAGCAATGGTTTGAAAAAGGCATTTGGTCGCTGATGCACTTATTGACTGATAAAAATATTTTAATATTTCAAGATTTAATTAAGTATGACCTGCAAATAAGAAATATTACAAAATTTAAATAGGCTTTTATTTAAAATATTCTAGTTACTGCATCTTTTTTAATTGTTTTCTATTTCTTCTTCTTCTTATTTTCTCTGAAACAAAAAAATACTTAAAAGTATCCATTCTTTCTGAGATAAAAGAGTTAATCTAAATTAAAAAAAAGGATGGAATTGACCACTTAAAATTATATTATGGATGTTATTTTGCAATTGAAGACAGCACTTGTTGGTTCTGTGATTGGGAAACACAATAAACAGTTTATTTTATGAATGTATGCAAAGTAAATCTCTGTGGGATGATGTACAATATTGGCTTTTGTCTGACACTCCAAACTTTGACTGATATTGATGTTGTTTTGGGGATGTTGAAAAAAGAAAAAAATACATAAAAAATGTTTAGAACACAATACTGGATTTATTTGATGTATCCACAAATGTAAGTTTGTAAAAACAAAATCCTTTCACAAAAACAAAAAAAAAATCTGCTATTTTCTCTCACTTGTATATTGCATAAAGGTCTGGGGACATACATATAAAACAATCACAACACAATCATTATAATACAGAGTAATAACGGTAATGAATAAAATAGATTATAGAGACCCAACAAATGAATCATAAAGTTGTTAGAAAGTCAAAATGAAAGTCTTGACAGTTTATTTCAAATCCTGCAGTTTCATTTGCTGCTGCTGTTCTCACCAGCACACTTGTGTTTCTTACACTGGTACTTAGAAGACAATCTTTCACCACACACACTGCAACTCAACACTTTCTCTCCTGGGTGTCTTCTCATGTGTGCTAAAAGGTTTGATCGGTCACAAAAGCTTCTGTTGCAGATTGAACAAGAATGTGATTTTTCACCAGTGTGTGTTCTTATGTGTACTTTCAAACTGTTACTTTGTACAAAACCTTTACTACAGATTGAACAGGAAAAAGGTTTTTCGCCAGTGTGTGTTCTCATGTGTACTTTCAAATATTGATTTTTTGTAAAACCTTTACCACAGGTTGAACAGGGAAAAGGTTTTTCTCCAGTGTGCGTTCTCATGTGCACTTTCAAATATTGACTTTGTATAAAACCTTTACCACAGATTGAACAAGAAAACGTTTTTTCTCCAGTGTGTGTTCTCATGTGTACTTTCACATTATGACTTCGAACAAAACGTTTACCACAGACTGAACAGATAAAAGCTTTTTCACCAGTGTGTGTTCTCATGTGCACTTTCACATTGTGACTTCGAACAAAACGTTTACCACAGACTGAACAGATAAAAGGTTTTTCTCCAGTGTGTGTTCTCATGTGTCTTTTCAGATGACTATGGTTTTTAAATGTTTTGTGACAGTGAGAAGATGTGAAGTGAGTGTTGTCAGTGTGACATGTCTTATCATCTTTAGAGTCTTCATCATCAGTGTCAGGAGAGTGTGACGTTGTGTCCTCACTATCTGATAGTGGAGCTAAGAGCTTGTCTGCTTGTGATCCTCCACAGTGGTCTCCATCAGCTTCTGTTGTCATGTGTTGTGTTGAGCTGCTGCTTGGAGGCTCCCCCCCTCCCCTCTCCTCACTTTCACCTTTCACCTCATCATCTTCACTCTTCACAGGGACACCAGTCACTGGGAACTCCTCCAGTCCTTCAAGATGATCTCCCTCTTGAGTGATGCTGTGTTCCTCCTCTTCCTCTTTAATGTGGGGCGTCAGTGAGTCTTCCTCTTCATTTTTACAGGGAAGGGTCTGTGTCAAAGAGGAAAAGGAGACGCCAGAGGGTCCGTGGCGCCTGGTCTTCCTCTTTGAAGGATCCTCCTTCACCATCCTGAAGCTACTCTCCTTTTTTTCAGGCAGACGTTGTTCTCCACAGACGTCTGCAGGACACACAATGACAAACATGCTTGAGAAATGTCCAGATTTGCTCAGTCACATGAGACATTCAGTAAGTTTACATGTACTTAAAATAAAAAGTGATTATATTAATTGGCCTGAAAACAAACACATTGCTCTTTACAACATTATTCACAGGAATAGAAGACCACTTTTTACGAGGGATGGGCAATATGGCCTAAAATCTAAATTGTGATAAATTCCCTTTAACCTGAATGCAGCTGGGATAGGCTCCAGCGACCCCTGTGATGTTAATGTCAGTTACTGATGTATAAGCTTGGAGAAAAGATGAGGTTGTTTACAGTGTAAATCTGTATTCTGTATTGTTGTCTCAGCTATGATGGAAAGTTTGATCTCCGGGAATTTTAAACAAGGAATCACCATGTGTTTGTGTGGCTAAAGGCTAAAGCTTCCCAACTCCATCTTTCTACTTTGACTTCTGAAATATTAATTGAACAAATTGCAAAAGATTCAGCAACACAGATCTCCAAAATACTGTGTAATTATGCCGTGAAAGCAGACGACTTTTAGCTGTGTGTGTGTGCAGCGCTCATACTTCCTATAAACCCGTGACGTCTTGCGTACACGTCATCATTACACAACGTTTTTAAGACGAAACTCCCGGGAAATTTTAAATTGCAATTTAGTAAACTAAAAAGGCCGTATTGGCATGTGTTGCAATGTTAATATTTCATCATTGATATATAAACTATCAGACTGTGTGGTGGCTAGTAGTGGCTTTCAGTAGACCTTTAGGAACCAGTACTAAAAAAAAAAAAATGGTACTTGGTATACAGCTCTTATCTTCATCACTAAACCCTTGAAATATGCTGACATATGTGCTGCCAAAGGTAAATAAACAGTAGCCATATTGAATGATTGCCTTCATCTGACCACGTGAGGTAAGGAGGACGGCCTCTAGGTCACATGGTTACACCCCAGCAATTACACTGTTGATGATTGATAATCATTCATTTTTAAATGGTGGTGTTAAAAAGCAAATATATCTCCATCTTTAGTGATAAATGTGGCCCCTGGATGAACATGTGTCACAAACATTGTATTAGATGATATGTGGATGTTGTGCTTACTTGGACTGTGATGAAGCTGTGAGGACTCAGGTGGTTTGTCTTCATGCTCTTCAGTCTTCACAGAGACAACAGTCAGTGGAAACTTGCTGACATCAGCCTCCTCCTGCCCTACAGGACACTCTCCCTCCTGACTGATCCACACTTCCTCCTCTTCCTCTTTAATGTGGGGGGGCTGTGGATCCTCCTGCTGCTGAAGGGGACGTTCTTCTTGACGAGCGTTCATCTGTTGGACGTCCGCAAGACAACACAAACAAACTTCAGCTCAGATGTGTCAAATGTTGTTTAGTCTATCAAATATAAAATTTTCCAAGTGGACTGACACCACTTTGTGGTGATGTTCTTCTACACATGGAATAATCATCAGTTATTGATTATTATGAATTGTGTCATTGATCCTGTTTCCTGCATTTACATTAATTATTGTTTAAAAAGTAACAACTTATAGAAAACCTCCTGCTGGGATTTTAATACCGTCATGACTGCATGAAGTCAGTCTGCACGTATAAAAGTGTCATTGTGCTGCAGCATCAAGTGACGCCAACTGGCTCCTCCCACTACCAACCTACCAGCCAACCTTGACGTGCACCTCCAAAATAGTCCCACCTCACGTCAACGGTGACCAGGACTACAGAGCTGTGGTCGGTTGGCTTTACTTTTACGCGCAATATCCTCTCCTTGTTTTCCATTACCTCCCTGCTTGGCACTCAGCATCAAGGGTTGGAATTGGGGGTTAAATCACCAAAAATGATTCCCGGGCGCAGCACTGCTGCTGCCCACTGCTCCCCTCACCTCCCAGGGGGTGATCAAGGGGATGGGTCAAATGCAGACGACAAATTTCACCACACCTAGTGTGTGTGTGACAATCATTGCTACTTTAACTTTCTTCTGCGAAAGCAACATTTTTAACCCAACAGAAAACAAACAGAAGTGCAGCGAAGCACGTGGAACAAGTGCCAGCGAGTATATATATACATATATACATATATATGTATATATATATATATATATATATATATATATATATATATATATATATATATATATATATATATATATATATATATATATATATATATATATACAAATTCATAAATGTAAACAATTATTTAAAATATTTGGGTACCTCATGTTCTGACTACATACAAAATATTGATGCAAATTTTTTTAAATTTTATTTTAATATTCTATTCTTTTCTCCTGCAAACATCATTTGTATTTATTGCTAATAAAGTTGACACCAACATAAAGCAGACCACTGCAATAGTACATTATATTACACTGTCATTACAATAACAATAATATTTTTTGTTCATCCTGTAAAACATCTTTGAGTACACTGAAAAGCGCTATACCAAATAAAATGTATTATTATTATTATTATTATACCATGTGACTTATTCCAGACTTAAATTTCGAGACGTTCGTTTCTTTCTAGTAACAAATATTCAATGATGTTAAGCGTGACTGTAATATACAACAAAAATACTGTTAAAAGTATTAAATAAGTCAATATAATTCTTACATAGAACATATAAAATACACTCCTCAAAAAAAAAACGCTCGCATTTGCTACAAAGGCCTGCTAGCGGGCTAAAGCTAGCACGTTAGCTTCGAACAACATATGAGGTAAATAAGATAAATAATATGAAAATATATCATGTATATTACCTCATAAGCCGCGTGTACAAGAGAGGAGTGGAATATATTCTTCCTATTGTTACACCAGCAACTCTTTTTTGTCTTCTGTGGCCGGGCGAAGGAAGTGTGCACCACCCACTATTGTCCCAGTGAAACACGTGTTTGAAGGAAGTGTGCACCACTCACTATTGTCCCAGTGAAACACGTGTTTGAAGGAAGTGTGCACCACTCACTATTGTCCCAGTGAAACACGTGTTTGAAGGAAGTGTGCACCACTCACTATTGTCCCAGTGAAACACGTGTTTGAAGGAAGTGTGCACCACTCACTATTGTCCCAGTGAAACACGTGTTTGAAGGAAGTGTGCACCACTCACTATTGTCCCAGTGAAACACGTGTTTGAAGGAAGTGTGCACCACTCACTATTGTCCCAGTGAAACACGTGTTTGAAGGAAGTGTGCACCACTCACTATTGTCCCAGTGAAACACGTGCTGGGCCAACATTTGTTCCGCGGTTGAGAACACCTCGATGACGTCACACAGGAGGAAGCACAAAACAAGATGGCGTCTGGCGGAGAATACGTTGTTTTGGTTATTATGGTTTCTAGGTCTTAATTACAACGTACATGTGCACGTGTGTGTCGTTTAACAGAGTAAACGTCGTTATTAATTGTTTGTATGCGGATACATTAGTCTGAGTGCACTTTGACGTGCTAGCCTAGCCTGCTGGTTAGCTTAGCTTGTTAGCTGCTAACAAAGAGAGGCGGAAGTGATCGACACATCAAAGCAGAGATCCAATGTAAGTGTAAAGTGTTTTTATTGTGTGAACATGTCTACATTACAAATGATGTGAGTGTTGCTGAATCAGCGACTAACTGCTGCCGTTGAAGAAATATTTGTGATTTTAGAAAAAAAAAAAAAAAAACGACAACAGAATAAGAGGAGGAACTTTGTCCAACAAAAGAGGAGAAGGAGCGACAACATCAACTACTGGACAGTGTTTTCAAGAAACATCAAGTTGTGTTACACATCCAATCATCTATCTTCTTCTGCTTATCTGAGGTCGGGTCGCGGGGCCAGCAGCCTAAGTAGGGAAGCCCAGCCTTTCCTTTCCCCAGCCACGTCATACAGCTCTTTCTAGGGGATCCCGAGGCGTTCCCAGGCCAGCCAGTTTCTAACATAATAGTGAGAGTCCAGTCCATAGTGGGGCCAGCCGGAGACCATCCCGAGCGCAGACAGGTCAGCAACGCAGAGATGTCCCCAACCGTTGCACAGGCGAGCGGTCCACCCCAGGTCCCGACTCTGGACATATATATATATATATATATATATATATATATATATATATATATATATATATATATATATATATATATATATATATATATATATAAAATTAAAAACAAAATAAGATAAGGCTCTGAATTGGTTTCTTAACAAAACCTTTCTACTTATAAAATGCAACATTTTAACGTATAAAGTGCAACATAAAACTGCTTCAAGTTGTAGCTCAGATTAAATAAAATGACAAAACTTTCCTTCTACATACAAAAAGTGCAACATTAAACAGTTTCAAGTCAACTCAGCCTCAGATTAACTTTTCTTCCCCCTCCCCACCCTATAACCCTGATGACTTTCACTCAATTTTCATGTTTTCTGCCAGAAAAATTAGTTTAACCACCTTGTCTGCAGAAAGAGCAGACCTGCTTGCAGTTACAATGTCCCCAACTGTGAAAAATACCCTTTCGCTGGACACGGAGGTAGCAGGTATGGCGAGGTAGTGCCTGGCTAACTTGGCAGTAAGAGGATATATGGGCTCATTGTATTTCCACCATAGAAGTGGGTCAAAATCGAGTTTTTAATGCACTATGGTCTTAAATCTGCTGCTGTAAAAACACCAACAGCATTTGTTATTGCTTTAGCCCTGCCTGAGTTGCCGAGTAGAAGCTGCTTGAATGCAGTGGGAGCTGCGTTTGTTCGTCTTTCTCTTCGTTGAAGCCATGTTATCCATTGTTGTATCGCACTGCGTAGCCGAAGTGTTCCCAAACGGGAGATCTTAACGAGGCAGGAGTGTCTTTCAGCTCTGGTTTTTACTCTTTGTAGTAGCCCGGTCGTTGTTAGCATGCTGTGTGTTGTGCCTCAGTGTGCATTGTTGACACAACGTGCGGTGCGCTACTTAATATGTCCGTGTGGAAACTTGTTCGATACACCACCGAACCGAACCCAAACCCCCGTACCGAAACGGTTCAATACAAATACACGTACCGTTACACCCTTAATACACACACATCTGAAGATTATAAAAAAATAAACATATTTGGTGGGCTAAACAAAATGACTCGGCGAAACAATGTTTGGTATGAGTGATATGACCTCAAATCTATATCCTAATAACAATATATGTCACGATACATCATTTGGTATATGATTGATAATAGAAGAATTTCAAAACTGTTTACAAAGGCTCTTAATTTGGCAGCTGACATATGCAGTAACATATTGTGTCTTTTCTAATTGTATTATTTTGTCGAAACAATTATTATTAATGTACTTGTTTATTTACTGTTAATATCTGGTTACTTTATTTGAGAACATAGTACTGGGAATGATGTAATAATAGGGACGGCGTGGCGCAGTGGTAGAGTGGCCGTGCGCAACTCGAGGGTCCCTGGTTCAATCCCCACCTAGTACTAACCTCGTCACGTCCATTGTGTCCTGAGCAAGACACTTCACCCTTGCTCCTGATGGGTGCTGGTTAGCACCTTGCATGGCAGCTCCCTCCATCAGTGTGTGAATGGGTAAATGTGGAAGTAGTGTCAAAGAGTACCTTGAAAGTAGAAAAGCGCGATACAAGTACAACCCATTTATAGAGGTTGTCGTCTGAAAACACACATGTCGTCTGAAAACACACATGAGCAGACACACTGGAGAAAAACCTTTTATCCGTTCAATATGTGGTAATGGTTTTACACAAAATTGGAGTTTGAAAGTGCACATGAGAATACACAGTGGTAAAAAACATTTTGTCTGTTCAACCTGTGTCAAAGGTTTTGTAGAAAGTCACAATTTGAAAATACAGATGAGAACACACACTGGTAAAAAACCTTTTTCCTGTTCAACCTGTGGTAAAGGTTTTACAGAAAGTCAAAATTTGAAAAGACACATGAGAACGGACACTGGTGAAAAACCTTTTACCTGCTCAACCTGTGGTAAAGGTTTTACAGAAAGTCAAAATTTGAAAAGACACATGAGAACACACACTGGTGAAAAACCTTTTTCTTGCTCAGAATGTGGTAAAGATTTTGTACAAAGTCCCCTTTTAAAAGCACACATGAGAACACACACTGGTGAAAAACCTTTTGTCTGTTCAATCTGTGGTAAAGGTTTTACAGAAAGTCGATGGTTAAAAGTGCACATGAGAACACACACTGGTGAAAAACCGTTTTCCTGTTCAGTCTGTGGTAAAGGTTTTACACAAAGTCATCATTTAAAACTGCACGACAGAACACACACTGGTGAAAAACCTTTTTCCTGTTCAATCTGTGATAAAGGTTTTACAGAAAACTGGTGTTTGAAAGTACACAAGAGAACACACACTGGTGAAAATTCACATTCCTGTTCAATCTGTAACAGAAGCTTTTGTCAACAATCAACCCTTGAAGCACACATGAGAAGACACCCAGGAGAGAAAGTGTTGAGTTGCAGTGTGTGTGGTGAAAGATTGTCTTCTAAGTACCAGTGTAAGAAACACAAGTGTGCTGGTGAGAACAGCAGCAGCAAATGAAACTGCAGGATTTGAAATAAACTGTCCAGACTTTCATTTTGACTTTCTAACAACATCAGCACATATAACATGTGTGACATTGTTGTTTTTCCAACAATCTTTTTAAAATGCTTCCACATTTATAGATTAGATATTTTATATTAATCCTTTTTTCAGTCAAGCACATGCATTAATATACAACATTGTGTACTTTTATTAAAAAATGGACAGAACAATTTGGGTAAAAAGCTGAGTAAACAGTACAACACACATTTTACATGCAATAAACATTTTGTGCGTATGTATACACACACACACACACATATATATATATATATATATATATCCTGTATATTCATCATACAATTTTAGACTTAATTATATGAAATATTGTATTTGTAATTGTTAATAATCCCATAGATTATCACCTTTATATGATATACATATGTACTGGTTCACATCTGAAACATCTTCTGGACCACTTCAGGAAGCATATTGTTATTTACTTTATACATCATTTAAACAGTTGTCTTTTATACAATTTTAAAATGTGTCTTTTTAAACCATTTGTTGGGTCTCTACAATCATTTTTATTCATTATCGTCATTACTCTGTATTATGATGATTGTGTTGTGATTGTTTTATATGTATGTCCCCAGACCTTTATGCAATATAAAAGTGAGAGAAAATGGCAGATTTTTTTTTTTGTGAAAGGATGGTTTTGTTTTTACAAACTTACATTTGTGTATTATATGTATTGTGTTTTAAACATTTGTTTTAATGTTTTTTATTTTTTTTTTTAACATCCCCAAAACAACATCAATATCAGTCAAAGTTTGGAGTGTCAGACAAAAGCCAATATTGTACATCATCCCACAGAGATTTACTTTGCATATATTCTTAAAAAAAAACAGTTTATTGTGTTTCCCAATCACAGATCGAACAAGTGTTGTCTTCAATTGCAAAACAACATCCAAAATATTACTTTAAGTGGTCAATTCCGTCGTTTTTTTCTCAAATTATTTATTTTGCCTTAGAAAGAATGGAAAATTTTAAGTTATGAGTTTTTTTCTTGTTCCAGGTCGTACTTAATGAAATCTTCAAATAATAAACTATTTTTATCAGTCAATAAGTGCATCAGTGACCAAATGCCTTTTTCAAACCATTGCTGTTCGGAGATGGATTTGTTTCTCATTTTAATATAAGAACAATTCCATAGTGGAGTATTGTGTGTGATGAAGTTGTGTTTGTAAATTAGTTTCCAATACAACAACACTTGCTGGTAGGGATGGGTACTGTTCACTTTTCAACTGATTCGGAACAAATTCCACTACCTCCAAATCAATACCAGTCCTCAACAGTACGACTTTTTGGTACTTTTGTGTCTGTTAATAATTTTGATTGTTTGCGATAAATTTATATTGCAACGTTTAAAAATAAGATTATTATTGATAACTGCGGTCCTTTCGTTACCCTTTGTTTTTTGTTTTTTTGTTTTCATATCATCAGTTACATGTAGCTTTATTTACATTTGCAAGTCCAGTACGCTAGATGGCTGTAGTGTAAATTCATAATGTGTTTTGTTGCGCCCAAAAAAGTGTTCATACTGTAAATATTGGATTTATTATGCACCAGCTGTCTGATTCTAACATTTATCTTAGTTATAGTTTTAATTAACTCATTTGGTGGGTGTTAACGTCATGAGAAATTGCTAATGCTAATCAGTAGCATGTCAATAGCAAAGCCAATGTATATTAGCATCAAGCTACCATAACTTTTATAGCGTTTTTTTGAGTCCATTTCTTTGTTGGCATTGACAATTGCAAAATTTATCTCAAGGTAGTTTGACTCAGACTGCTCTCAGTGCTGCTGGAGTGATCTCCAAATGCCAAACAGAGGTCAAATGAGTTTCCAAGTTGGATATTCAACAGACATTCAACATCCAGCCAGGCTGACTGTTTGAAAACTCATGCCACGTCTGTCAGTCCCTGCTGACAAGTGCTTTACTTTAAGGGACCGTCAATAAAGTACTTGTCATTGGCTCACTAAGAACATTTCAATTGTCAATAGCTTTAGTCATGTGACCTAGAACCTCAAACCTACTTTCATATTGTTTGTTCATCACTGCTGTAGTCGGCTCATGCCTTGAATTGTCCAGTTTTAAGGGATAAGCAGTAGAAAATGGATGGATGGATGTTTAGTGACAGAGTGGAAACTGCCAAACCTCAAGCCCACCAAGTGCTTGAACCCAAAGCAGTTTTGGGAGAAAAGTTTACTGGTCAGATGAGACTTTGCCTCACCTCCAATCAAGAGTGAAAAGGCTGATCTTTGTACACAAGCAGCTTTTCCAACAAGACAACAATATTAAACACACATAAAAACTGTTTTCAAAGGGTTTCAGGCAGGTTTCTGGAATGTCCGTTCCAGAGACTGGACCTTAACCCTGCTAAACATTTGAGAACATTGCTTTGAACTGGCTCTGTGTCAAGAAAGCAACACATGTCAATCAAATCTACCAGTATTTCCAAGAACGGGGTCAAATATGCAAGCAAACTGTTGCCAGAAGCATCTTGCTTCATTTTTATTTATTTTTACGTGTTGTGAAGAAACCCTGAAGTGCTCCGTCGTAAGAACATCAGACTTTCATTCTGACTTCCAGGATTCAAGTCCATAACTTTTATGGACAGAATTTCGAGGCGCAGTCAAGGCGTTAAGGGGATCGGGTTTGGTGACTGCAGGATTAGGTTCCTGCTTTTTGCAGATGATGTGGTCCTGATGGCTTCATCTGGCCAGGATCTTCAGTTCTCACTGGATCGGTTCGCAGCCGAACGTGAAGCGACTGGGATGAGAATCAGCACCTCCAAGTGTGAGTCCATGGTTCTTGCCCGGAAAAGGGTGGAGTGCCATCTGCGCGTTGGGGAGGAGACCCTGCCCCAAGTGGAGGAGTTCAAGTACCTCGGAGTCTTGTTCACGAGTGAGGGAAGAGTGGATGGTGAGATCGACAGGCGGATCGTAATGTGGACGCTGTATCGATCCGTTGTGGTGAAGAAGGAGCTGAGCCGAGAGGCAAAGCTCTCAATTTACCGGTCGATCTACGTTCCCATCCTCACCTATGGTGATGAGCTTTGGGTTATGACCAAAAGGACAAGATCACGAGTACAAGCGGCACAAAAGAGTTTCCTCCGCCTGGGTGATGGGTTTCTCCCTTAGAGATAGGGTGAGAAGCTCTGTCATCCGAGGGGACCTCAAAGTAAAGCCGCTGCTACTCCACATGGAGAGGAGCCAGATGAGGTGGTTCGGGCATCTGGTCAGGATTTAGGGCACACCTAACCGGTAGGAGGCCACGGGGAAGACCCAGGACACGTTGGGAAGACTATGTTTCCCGGCTGGCCTGGGAACGCCTTGGGTTCCCCCGGGAAGAGCTGGACAAAGTGACTGGGGAGAGTGAAGTCTGGGCTTCCCTGCTTAGGCTGCTGCCCCCGTGACCTGACCTCGGTTAAGTGGAAGAAGATGGGTGGATTGATGGATTAAGTAATGAAGTTAAAAATTGTACTGATATGATCCAGTTTAAGATGTTGTTCAGATTAATAGTGCTTATAAAGTACAAAGAAGAGGAAAAACTTCAACCTTATTGAAAATAAGATATTCTTCATCTCAGTATGCTAATAATGACTGAATTAATGAATTACATATTACAAAACTGTTGTATTACTCATTCACGGATGTCATTTCACTATTTGACTACAAAAAAGGTCAGTAAATGAATGTATATATTTGTAAACGCTCTGAAGTGGGAAAGGGGTAGGATTAAATAAGCTTTGCTTCATCCTACTCCTTTTCGGACATGATGTAATGTGAAATGGTATTAAAGTGTCTGATGTATTATGTTGTAAGTATGTTCATGTTCGGAATAAACACAAGAAAGAAATAAAAGAAAGAAAGTATTGATCGATTGACTGAGTTTATAATGCAATTTTACCAAGTGATAAAGTAACAGCACAAAGCACACATCAGTCATATTAAATGATGCATCAAGGACAATACTGTAATGACATCAAATAGATATTTTTAATTTCGCCAGAGTACCTGGTTGGTTTCACATCTTGTTCAACCACTTACCAGAGGGAACAAGATAGCTCTTTTTTCAAAAATCATCAAAAAAGTACAGGAAGGGTATGGTGCCATGACCCGGAGTCACACCAGGGTTGCTGCAGCCACAACACAGAGTACTAACCACTATACCATCACAGCTGTAATAAACCATCCAGACTGATAATGTGTTTGCTTCCCTGTTCATGTTCATAGACAGAATAGTCACATCTAGTTTGAATGCTAGTGACCAAGCCCCAACATGTTTTACTCTAACAAGAGGAAGGCGTGCTCAGGTAAGATTTGTTTTGTTTCACCTTTTTCCTCACCCACTTTATTCTAAATGAATGTCCCGAGTATAACAACAGATACAACTTCCAGTTATCTATTCACAATGATAACAAGACAAAAAAAAGCATGTTCCAGTTAGTAGATATTTATTTTAAATGCAAAAAAACACTCTCAAAGAAACAGCACTGAATTTTGTTTCAGTTCAATTAACAAAAAACAACGAGCTAGTCAGGAGTTGAACCTAGAATCTTCTGATCCGTAGTCAGACATGTTATCCATTGCACCACTAGCTCCGTGCCCTGTAATTTTGTACAGGTTGTATATTGTAAACATCTTAGGCCAAAGGAACACACAGTTTACATGAGGCTTACTACCAAAACAGGGCTTTACTGACTGCTTATGTTGGACTTTAAAATCTAGTGACCTTCTATTTGTTGCAGCCTGGGCCTTCACCAGCTCTACCTGTTGCAGCTAACCTCCACTAAAAATTAAAACAAAATGCTTCTGGCAATATTTTGGGGAGCATCCAAGTTAAATGCAGCTCAGAGTTTGCAACTTCGGGAGAGGAGCTTCTTTTTTGGTCAAAACCTTCTTTGTTGATGACGATGTAAAACTGGCCTATCTGTCAAAAATGAGCTTTGGGTTCAAGCACTTGGGGAGCTTGAACTTTGACAGTTCCCAGCTTGTCACTGAACATGCTGACTAATTCGCTTTCACCTGAGATTGCCAATATGGATGTTATCTCAGATGTTGGACATATCAGCACATCAAAGGTCCTGGGTAGCTCAGTCGGCAGAGCATCAGACTTTTAATCTGAGGGTTCAAGTGGCTGATGCTGACCTCCATACATTTCTCAAAAAATGTCCCTTTGCCCCCCTGCAGCAGTCTTTCAAATCTATTTTTAATTTAAATAGTTTTCAAAAATGATTGTTTTTTCTCTATTTCATTTGAAAAACTGAAATTCAAAAACATCCCTCACATCCACTTTAGTTCAGGTGGGAGAGCGTTAATGTGATTATCTGAAGGATTAAACGCAATACTTTAAAGTCAAATTGTTAGACAGTGTATCTGTATGGAAAAAGTTGTGGTTAATATTTTGCTGTAGGTGTGTTAGATGCACCTTCACCTCACACTGAGCTCAGCTTTATTACTCTCAGTTTCAAGTTATACAGTCCAAGACAAACCCTCAAGACAACAAATTTGTGTTTGAAACAGCCCGATGGAAGGCTCAGTTAAAGACCAAACTTTGGCTTAAGGAACGATACACCGTTAAACCACGTAACAGTTGTCCAAATTAAAAAGAGAGGAAAGGTGTGTAACAACTGATACTAGGATTCCACCAGCAAGGCTGGCAGGCCAGGGAGACCATTTCAGTATTGTAAGAGCCACAGAAGGATTATTAGTAAGAAGATTTGATTCAGAAACTCAGCGAGTTGTGCTGAAACCCGGGATTGAACTAGGGACCTTCAGAACTTCAGTCTGACGCTCTCCCAACTGAGCTATTTCAGCTATACAACATTTTCTTGGGTTTACATTTTCAAATGTAACCAAGGTCTGCCCTATTGGTGACTTTTGAGGGGTGGAAGGAGGTCTTTCCAAGGGGTCTCAAAGTCTAGTATTGGTCAGCAGAACAGGTACTTGAATCCCGGAAGCTCAAAAAGAATGTCTTACGCTCCATGACTGAGCATGTCAGGCTCTCTAAAAAATGTACCAAAATGCTTCTGAAGAATGTTTTATTACCGAGAATGTTATGATTATTGCAAACATTTGGCAGATTTTTCAGAAATGTTCAAAAGTTCTTAGCAGGCTAATAATTAATTCTTCAAGTGTAGATGAACCTTGATTAGAAGAAAGATAGTTTAAATGGTATAAGAACAGATACAACTACCAGTTATACATTCGCAATAATAAAGAGAAAACAAACACATGTTTCAGTTAGTAGATTTAAAAAAAAAAAAAAAAAAAGCAAAATAAACTCCCCCTAAAATTGTACAGAATACTGTTTCAGTTGAGTTAACAAACAACAGCACGCTGGCTAGGAGTTGAACCTAGAATCTTCTAGTCCGTAGTGAGACACATAATCCATTGCATCACTATCCCTACAGAAAGAAACATCTTACTGTAGGACAGGTTGTGTTTCGTAAATATCTTACGCCAAAACAACACACAGTTTACATCCTCAGGATGTAAGACATTATTTGGATTCTTATTTGAACGACGTCACACAGAAATGTAATGTATGAATGAGTGAGAATGAGGGAGGGATGTTTTGGGTTGGTGCACTAATTGTAAGTGTATCTTGTGTTGTTTATCTTGATTTAATCATTTTAAAAAAAAGAGTAATCCTTCGAGCCGGATTTGAACCAGCAACCTAAGGATTCCAGCATGAGCAACTACAGTCCTCCGCTCTACCAACTGAGCTATCGAAGGTTAGTATCACCACATACTTACTCTGATGTTTGAGTCACTTTAGTATCAAAGTTGACTTAGTTGACCTAAGTTGACTTAGTTGACCTAAATCACAAGTGTCTCAAAGGGCTGCACAAGCCCCAACAACGTCTTTGGCTCAGATCCCAAATCAGGGCAAGAAAAAACTCAACCCAATGGGATGACAATGAGAAACCTTGGAGGGGACCGCAGATGTAATTAAAAATATACCAAAATGAGGCCACGTCATTGAAGAATGTTTTACTACCATGAATGTTAGGAATATTGCATACAATTAAACTTCATGTAACCTGCCTGAAACCCTTTGAAACCATCCTGTTTAAATACCCTGTTGTGTACCTTGTTCATTTCGCTGTCAATTGGACTTCAACAAAAGTAGCTGACTATTTGTATGGCGTCACATTAGTGCCAAAAATCCAAGCGCATAAAAACTGTTATCGCGTGCTGATTCTCCACTTCGTGCGCGCGGTGCATTTTCGTTTTGGCACTTTGGGCGCGGGTATGCTTAGACGGCCCCTCCTTTCTGATTGGTCAGGCCAAAAAAGCTGAGCGTCAATCAGAAGTATAGCAGAGCGGGTCATGGTCAATATGTATCAAGATAATACAGCTCCTGTCGACAAACACATTCTAAATCATCCAAATTTAGTGGAGTTGTGGAAAATGTCAATTGAATTTGATCTAAAAGTCTTTGACGAAGGTAATGTCTCATCTGTTGAGAGAACATCACATAGTTAATGTGATTAATTTATTAATTTTCTTTCCTCTATCTACTTGAAGTTTACACCAGAGTCTACCCGAACCCACTTATCTATGCCTACTTCATATCAGGACCACATGATTAGCATTCTGTGGGTTCTTCCGAGGATGTCGTAGTCGTAGTGGTTTGTACAGTCCTTTGAGACATTTGTGATTTAGGGCTATATAAATAAACATTGATTGATATGGGCCTAATTATTCATGTTATGATTGCAATGACTATTTTAGTAGAATAATGAATGACAGGCTATCACTACAATTAATGAATATGGTTTTAATATTACTATAAAAAGTATTTACGTTTCTGCAAACAACTCAAATTATGGAACATGAGATATCAGCCCAGATCAGTACAGATGGCAGAGTTTAAAATATGTATTTAAAAAACAACCAAAAAAGCTAGCTCCCTACATTAGGCAAATTAATGAATGATATGATATGAATAAACACTCCATGTTTCTTCATTTTACCTCGGACAGCTGGTCCCCATCATTTTATTGGTGTCAATGGTACATGTACTATTTAAATATACAATACTCTGACATTTATAACAAATCGAACTGTTTGGAAATGAGTTGAAGTGGAGAATCAGCGCGGGACAACAGTTTTTATGTGCTTGGATTTTTGGCACTAATGTGACGCCATACATGTACTATTTAAATAACCATAACTTTCTGAATTTTCAACTAATTTCCAAACGGTTCGATTTGTTATAAATGTCTGAGTATTGTATGTATGTGTATATTTAAATAGTACATGTATCATTGACATCAATAAAATGATGGGGACCAGCAGTCCGAGGTAAGATGGAGAAACATGGAGTGTTTATTCATATCTATGATGAAAGGTCCATGGCAGTTCCCTGGGATTAAAAAGAAAGGAAATCAGGTTTTCATGGCTGAACAAGTAAGTCTTTAATACTATTATCTCTCAGATTTAATTTGCCTAATGTATGGAGCTAGCTTTTTTGGTTGTTTTTTTAAATACATATTTTTAACTCTGCCATCTATACTGATCTGGGCTGATATCTCATTTTCCATAGTTTGAGTTGTTTGCAGAAACGTAAATACTTTTTATAGTAATATTAAAACCACATTACTTAGTTGTAGTGATAACCTGTCATTCATTATTCTACTAAAATAGTCATTGCAATCATAACATCAATAATTAGGCCCATATGCTAATCATGTGGTCCTGATAAGAAGTACGCATAGATAAGTGGCTTCAGGTAGACTCTGGTGTAAACTTAAAGTAGATAGAGGAAAGAAAATTAATAGTCCCCCATTGTGGCATACATTCAATATTTACATATACAAATATTAAATGAATAACAATATTTTTTAAAACAGACAAGTGAGGAAAGAAAACACATTTGAAAATATAATTTCCATCATTGACTGACATGTGTGGACTGATTGTATGAAAAGAGAGATATTGATCTTGACTCTTCATTAACTATGTGATGTTCTCTCAACAGATGAGACATTACCTTCTTTAAAGACTTTTAGATCAAATTCAATTGACATTTTCCAAAACTCCACTAATTTGGACTTTTCTAATGTGTTTGTCGACAGGAGCTGTATCATCTTGATACATATTGTCGACAGGAGCTGTATCATCTTGATACATATTGACCATGACCCGCCCTGCTATACTTCTGATTGGCCTGCAGCTATTTTCGCCTGACCAATCAGAAAGGAGGGGCGGTCTAAACATAATCGCCCCCAAAGTGCCAAAACCAAGACGGCGCACAAAGACACCGGGCGCAAGCAAAAAGGACGCCACGCGCGTGCACAAAGGCACCAGACGCGCGCAAATGGGTGTCGCGCGCGTGTACGAAGTGGAGAATCAGCGCGCGATAACAGTTTTTATGCGCTTGGATTTTTGGCACTAATGTGACGCCATAGATTTGTCTCAACTGACCATTAAACTTGTGTCCCCAAGGCATTTGGCTCCAACTTCGGGAGAGTAGCTTCTTTTTTGGTCAAAACCTTCTTACTTGATGAGGATGTAAAAGTGTCTTAATTGTCAATAATGAGGTTTGTGTTCAAGCAATTGGTGAGTTGAGCTTTGACAGTTCCCAGCTTGTCACTGAACATCCTAACTAATTCATGTCCACCTGAGGTTGCCAACATGGCTGTTCTCTTAGATGTTGGGCAAATCAGGTTTGAAGAGGGACTGGGTAGCTCAGACAGCAGAGCATCACACTTTTAATCTGAGGGTCCAGGGTTCAAGTCCTGATTCAGGCAACTGATGCTAGCCTCTTTACATTTCTGCAAAAACTTCACTTAGCAGTCCTGTAACCTGTATTTAGTTTGAGTAGTTTTCAAAAGCAGCCAACAAGAGGCCTTACAACCACTTTAGCTCAGGTGGCAGAGCGTTAAACTGATCATCTGAAGGTTAAGACGCAAAGTGTTAAAGTGAAGTTGTTAGACTGTATGAAAGTTGTGCTTCATCTCTTGCTGTAAGTGTGTTGGATGCACCCTCACGTCACACTGAGCCCCGCTTTACTACTCTCACTTTCAACTCATACATGTTTGTTTACTTTGGACTGTAAGTGTGTTGGATGCACCCTCACGTCACACTGAGCCCAGCTTTACTACTCTCACTTTCAACTCATACATGTTTGTTTACTTTGGACTGTAAGTGTGTTGGATGCACCCTCACGTCACACTGAGCCCAGCTTTACTACTCTCACTTTCAACTCATACATGTTTGTTTACTTTGGACTGTAAGTGTGTTGGATGCACCCTCACGTCACACTGAGCCCCGCTTTACTACTCTCACTTTCAACTCATACATGTTTGTTTACTTTGGACTGTAAGTGTGTTGGATGCCCCCTCACGTCACACTGAGCCCAGCTTTACTACTCTCACTTTCAACTCATACATGTTTGTTTACTTTGGACTGTAAGTGTGTTGGATGCACCCTCACGTCACACTGAGCCCCGCTTTACTACTCTCACTTTCAACTCATACATGTTTGTTTACTTTGGACTGTAAGTGTGTTGGATGCACCCTCACGTCACACTGAGCCCCGCTTTACTACTCTCACTTTCAACTCATACATGTTTGTTTACTTTGGACTGTAAGTGTGTTGGATGCACCCTCACGTCACACTGAGCCCCGCTTTACTACTCTCACTTTCAACTCATACATGTTTGTTTACTTTGGACTGTAAGTGTGTTGGATGCACCCTCACGTCACACTGAGCCCCGCTTTACTACTCTCACTTTCAACTCTTACATGTTTGTTTACTTTGGACTGTAAGTGTGTTGGATGCACCCTCACGTCACACTGAGCCCCGCTTTACTACTCTCACTTTCAACTCATACATGTTTGTTTACTTTGGACTGTAAGTGTGTTGGATGCACCCTCACGTCACACTGAGCCCAGCTTTACTACTCTCACTTTCAACTCATACATGTTTGTTTACTTTGGACTGTAAGTGTGTTGGATGCACCCTCACGTCACACTGAGCCCCGCTTTACTACTCTCACTTTCAACTCATACATGTTTGTTTACTTTGGACTGTAAGTGTGTTGGATGCACCCTCACGTCACACTGAGCCCCGCTTTACTACTCTCACTTTCAACTCATACATGTTTGTTTACTTTGGACTGTAAGTGTGTTGGATGCACCCTCACGTCACACTGAGCCCAGCTTTACTACTCTCACTTTCAACTCATACATGTTTGTTTACTTTGGACTGTAAGTGTGTTGGATGCACCCTCACGTCACACTGAGCCCCGCTTTACTACTCTCACTTTCAACTCATACATGTTTGTTTACTTTGGACTGTAAGTGTGTTGGATGCACCCTCACGTCACACTGAGCCCCGCTTTACTACTCTCACTTTCAACTCATACATGTTTGTTTACTTTGGACTGTAAGTGTGTTGGATGCACCCTCACGTCACACTGAGCCCCGCTTTACTACTCTCACTTTCAACTCATACATGTTTGTTTACTTTGGACTGTAAGTGTGTTGGATGCACCCTCACGTCACACTGAGCCCCGCTTTACTACTCTCACTTTCAACTCATACATGTTTGTTTACTTTGGACTGTAAGTGTGTTGGATGCACCCTCACGTCACACTGAGCCCCGCTTTACTACTCTCACTTTCAACTCATACATGTTTGTTTACTTTGGACTGTAAGTGTGTTGGATGCACCCTCACGTCACACTGAGCCCCGCTTTACTACTCTCACTTTCAACTCATACATGTTTGTTTACTTTGGACTGTAAGTGTGTTGGATGCACCCTCACGTCACACTGAGCCCCGCTTTACTACTCTCACTTTCAACTCATACATGTTTGTTTACTTTGGACTGTAAGTGTGTTGGATGCACCCTCACGTCACACTGAGCCCCGCTTTACTACTCTCACTTTCAACTCATACATGTTTGTTTACTTTGGACTGTAAGTGTGTTGGATGCACCCTCACGTCACACTGAGCCCCGCTTTACTACTCTCACTTTCAACTCATACATGTTTGTTTACTTTGGACTGTAAGTGTGTTGGATGCACCCTCACGTCACACTGAGCCCCGCTTTACTACTCTCACTTTCAACTCTTACATGTTTGTTTACTTTGGACTGTAAGTGTGTTGGATGCACCCTCACGTCACACTGAGCCCCGCTTTACTACTCTCACTTTCAACTCATACATGTTTGTTTACTTTGGACTGTAAGTGTGTTGGATGCACCCTCACGTCACACTGAGCCCAGCTTTACTACTCTCACTTTCAACTCATACATGTTTGTTTACTTTGGACTGTAAGTGTGTTGGATGCACCCTCACGTCACACTGAGCCCAGCTTTACTACTCTCACTTTCAACTCATACATGTTTGTTTACTTTGGACTGTAAGTGTGTTGGATGCACCCTCACGTCACACTGAGCCCAGCTTTACTACTCTCACTTTCAACTCATACATGTTTGTTTACTTTGGACTGTAAGTGTGTTGGATGCACCCTCACGTCACACTGAGCCCCGCTTTACTACTCTCACTTTCAACTCATACATGTTTGTTTACTTTGGACTGTAAGTGTGTTGGATGCACCCTCACGTCACACTGAGCCCAGCTTTACTACTCTCACTTTCAACTCATACATGTTTGTTTACTTTGGACTGTAAGTGTGTTGGATGCACCCTCACGTCACACTGAGCCCCGCTTTACTACTCTCACTTTCAACTCATACATGTTTGTTTACTTTTGACCGGCTTTGAGATTGATTGCAAGGTTTGCAGTATCACCAACAGTGACCCACGTGCCATCAAGGCACTTCAGTGCTAGCAGTGGCGTAAACGTCCAAAGAGTTGGCGAGGCTGAGAAAAAGAGCAGTGATTATTGTATCACACGCACCTTGCTCATTGCAGAAAGGTCCTGTCAAGCAGCTTGTCACATTTAACAATCTGATGTTGAGGTTATTTGCTCAGTTTACGGCCAGACTACACTGAGCATGCCGGATCTGGTCAGCTCTGAGAATGTAAGCCCGGTCAGGCCTGCTTAGTATTTGGATGGGAGAGTGAGCGGGAATACCATGTGCTTTACGCCTTTGGCAATGCACCCTTTTGCTTTTCTTACAACGCTTACAGGAACTTGCCATACTTGTCAATACAGCTACATATTGCTCGTCCAAACAAAACCTTGCTCTTCTGACAGAAAAACATGATACAACCTGCCTATCATGTGATTCTACCATGTTGGCAAAATACAAACACACAATATATTGACATATATAACACATAAAACATGGAATTAGAAGTGAACAGTACCCATCCCTACCAGCAAGTGTTGTTGTACTGGAAACTAATTTACAAACACAACTTCATCACACACAATACTCCACTGTGGAATTGTTCTTATATTAAAATGAGAAACAAATCCATCTTTGTACAGCAATGGTTTGAAAAAGGCATTTGGTCGCTGATGCACTTATTGAATGATAAAAGTATTTTATTACTTGAATGTTTCATTAAGTACGACCTGCAAACAGACACAATATTTTAAACGATTATAAAGGCTTTTGTTCAAAATATTGTAATTCCAGTAAATCTTTTTTTTTTTTTTTTTACTTCTTTACCAGTTATTCTTTACTGTATTTTCTCTGGAACAAAAAAAATAGAAAATACCCATAATTTGAAAGTTTCCATTCTTCCAAACGCCAAAGGGTTAATTTAAGAAAAAAAGCCCCGAATTGATAACTTTAAATAATTTTTAAGATGTTGTTTTGCAATTGAAGACAACACTTGTTCATTCTGTGATAGGGAAACAAAATAAACACTATATTTTATGAATGAAATGAATGAATGAAATCCCTGTGAGACGATGTACAATATCGGCTTTTCCCTGACATTCCAAACTTTGATTGATATTAATATTGTTTTGGGGATGTTGAAAAAGAAAAAAAAAAATGTCTAAAACACAATAAGGGATCTTTCTGTGTGGAGTTTGCATGTTCTCCCCGTGACTGCGTGGGTTCCCTCCGGGTACTCCAGCTTCCTCCCACCTCCAAAGACATGCACCTGGGGATAGGCCCCTCCCACCTCCAAAGACATGCACCTGGGGATAGGCCCCTCCCACCCCCAAAGACATGCACCTGGGGATAGGTTGATTGGCAACACTAAATGGTCCCTAGTGTGTGAATGTGAGTGTGAATGTTGTCTGTCTATCTGTGTTGGCCCTGTGATGAGGTGGCGACTTATCCAGGTTGTACACTGCCTTCCGCCTGATTGTAGCTGAGATAGGCACCAGCGCCCCCTGTGACCCCAAAGGGAAAAGTGGTAGAAAATGGATGGATGGATGTTTTTAATTCACAAATGTATGTTTGAAAAACAAAACCATCCTTCCACAAACAATTCAGACATTTTCTCTCACTTTTTATTGCATAGAGGTCTGGGGACATACATTTAAAATAATCACAACACAATTATCAGAATACAAAAGAGAGTAATAAAGATAATTATAAAATGGATTACAGATTCCCAACAAATGATTCATAAAATCACACATTTTAAAATTGTATAAAAGACAACTGTTTAAATGATGTATAAAGTAAATAATAATATGCTTCCTGAAGTGGTCCAGAAGATGTTTCAGATGTGAACCAGTACATATGTATATCATATAAAGGTGATAATCTATGGGATTATTAACAATTACAAATACAAATAAGTAATACTTTTATATTTCCAACTATCTAATCTATAAATGTTAGACTCATATTAACAAGATTGTGTTAGACAAACAACAATGTCACACATGTTATATGTGCTGATGTTGTTAGAAAGTCAAAATGAAAGTCTGGACAGTTTATTTCAAATCCTGCAGTTTCATTTGCTGCTGCTGTTCTCACCAGCACACTTGTGTTTCTTACACTGGTACTTAGAAGACAATCTTTCACCACACACACTGCAACTCAACACTTTCTCTCCTGGGTGTCTTCTCATGTGTGCTACAAGCTTTGATTGTCGACAAAAGATTCTGTTGCAGATTGAATAGGAATGCGATTTTTTCCCAGTGTGTGTTCTCATGTGTCTTTTCACATCTGTACTTCTTGTAAAACCTTTACCACAGATTGAACAGGAAAAAGCTTTTTCACCAGTGTGTGTTCTCATGTGTCTTTTCACATCCTGACTTTGTGCAAAACCTTTACCACAGATTGAACAGAAAAAAGGCTTTTCACCAGTGTGTGTTCTCATGTGTACTTTCAAACTCTGACTTTCTGTAAAACCTTTACCACAGGTTGAACATGAAAAAGGTTTTTCACCAGTGTGTGTTCTCATGTGTACTTTCAAATGTTGACTTTCTGTAAAACCTTTACCACATATTGAACAGGTAAAAAGGTTTTCACCAGTGTGTGTTCTCATGTGTACTTTCAAATGTTGACTTTCTGTAAAACCTTTACCACATATTGAACAGGTAGAAAGGTTTTCTCCAGTGTGTGTTTTCATGTGTCTTTTCAAATTCTGACATTGTGTAAAACCTTTACTACAGAGTGAACAAGAAAAAGGTTTTTCTCCAGTGTGTGATCTTATGTGTAATTTCAGAGAACTATGGAATTTAAATGTTTTGTGACAGAGAGAAGATGTGAAGTGAGTGTTGTCAGTGTGACATGTCTTATCATCTTTAGAGTCTTCATCATCAGTGTCAGGAGAGTGTGACGTTGTGTCCTCACTATCTGATAGTGGAGCTAAGAGCTTGTCTGCTTGTGATCCTCCACAGTGGTCTCCATCAGCTTCTGTTGTCATGTGTTGTGTTGAGCTGCTGCTTGGAGGCTCCCCCCCTCCCCTCTCCTCACTTTCACCTTTCACCTCATCATCTTCACTCTTCACAGGGACACCAGTCACTGGGAACTCCTCCAACCATTTAGGCTGAATGATGCCCTCTTCCTCCTCTTCCTCTTTAAAGTAGGGTGTCAGTGGGTCCTCCTCTTCCTTTTTAATGTGAGGGGTCAGCAGGTTCTCTTGCTCCTTAAAGTGAGGGGTCAGTGGGTCCTCCTCTTCATTTTTGATGTGTAAGATCAGTGGGTCCTCCACTTGCCCTTTAATGTGAAGGGTCAGTTTAACATTATGGGTCTGTGGCGTCTCGCCTTCCTCTTTAATGTGGGGGGGATGTGGTTCCTCTCCTCCCTCTTTGCTGTGCTGGGAATGTGGTACCTCTTCTTTCTCGCGTATGTTGGGGGACTGTGGTTCCTTCTCCTGCTCATGGGGTAGAGGTTCTTCTTCAACGTCTGCGGGACAGGAGAAAACAAACATTCTTTAGAAAAGTCCAGCTTTGCTCAAATCAAACCAAATCAACTTTACTTATAAAGCACATTTAATATTTACCACAAAGTGCTGTACAATAGACAGGTTAAAAGATAACACAAGGGAAACTAGCAAACACACCACAACACAAACAAAGCCCAATAGATAATAAATAAAACATAGAAACAGGTTCACAGCAGGTGCATAATGGGCTGCCATAGCAAAAAGGAGATCACAGAATGTTAAAGGCCATGGAATAAAAGTGTGTTTTTAAGAGTGATTTAAAAACAGGAAGAGAGGAGGCCTGTCTAACACTCAAAGTTAAGTTGTTCCAGAGCTTGCGAGTAGCAGCGGCGAAAGCTCTGTCACCGCTTAGCTTCAGCCTTGTGTAAGAGACCGTCAACAGCAGCTGACGTTACTGCCCCCCCCCCCCCCCCCCCATGATCTAAGGGATCAGGAGGGGGTGGGGGGGCGTGTTCAGCAAGGCCGAAGGAGGTCGGAGATGTATGTTGGAGCGATGTTGTTTAGACATTTGAAAACAAATAGTAGTTCTACTAATTGATTCGGTAGAGCCCAGGGAGCCAGTGAAGGGACGCTAGTATGGGGGTGATGTGCTCACGCCTGTGGGTCTGTGTTAGCAGACGAGCAGCAGAGTTCTGCACGAGCTGCAGGCAGGCGAGGGAGGCCTGGCTAATGCCTACATACAGGGCGTTGCAGTCGTCAAGACGAGTCGAGATAAATCCCTACGTACAGTAGTTATAAGTGCCGAGGGGAGGGAGAGCGACTTGGACTAAACAACATAAAATCACAGGGCCAACACAGATAGACAGACAACATTCACACTCACATTCACACACTAGGGCCAATTTAGTGTTGCCAATCAACCTATCCCCAGGTACATTTCTTTGGAAGTAGGAGGAAGCCGGAGTACCCGGAGGGAACCCACACATTCACGGGGAGGACATGCACACTCCACACAAAAAGATCCCGAGCCCGGGATTGAACCCTGACTACTCAGGGCCTTCATATTGTGAGGCAGACGCACTAACCCCTCTTCCATCCTGTAAACTCTGCTGGTACTATTCCAGAAGAGAGGCTACTATTGATAATGTTAAGGACGCTTGATCCAATAGTAGCAAGTACCTCCTTAAACACGCGAGGTGGGAGGGCATCTGCAGGAGAACCAGAGGGCTTCAAATGACTAACCGTGTCCTTTAGAAAGGAAAAGGACACCGGCTCAAACTGATGGAAAACAGAAGAAAAGTGCAGAGGAATAGAAAGGTCCAAGGAAAGCTGAAATAAACTGGCTCTAGGTGACACAATTTAGTCAGTGAAAAAGTGGACAGAATTTTCACAGAATTCTGAAGAAGCATCAAAACCAACAGATTTGGGAGCATCAATGACAATGCTAATGGTCTTGAACAGAACTCTGGGGTTGTTACAGTAAGAAGCTATAATCTCAGATAACATGCTCTCTTTAAAAATGGCAAAGGACACATGCAGCCTGTCTTTTTTCCATTGTTCTCTCTGCTCTCCTACATTCGCGCCTGGCCGCACGAGTGATGTCATTCAACCAGGGCTCAGGTGTGGGTTTGGCGCGGCGGAACTTGAAAGGAGGGATAATATCCAATGTTTGTAAACAAATAGAGTTGAACCCAGAAACCAACTCTTCAGTATTCAGACACACAGAGGCTGCAGAATTATCATCACAAAGATTCTAAAAAATGGAAGAGAAAACAGAGCAGGAGACCAAGAATTAAACATGCGAGAGCGTTGAGGCGGAGCGCACAATGTAACGGACACTGAGTGGGAATATCAAACAGGATCGGCATATGATCAGAGAACACAGCGTCGCAAACCATACGAGAGCACTAAATGGAGTTTATGCCTGCGTTCATGTGTGGAACCACACACAGACTGTACAAAGTTAAATGAGTCAATTACATTCAGGAAGCTCCTGGAAAGCGACTCGTCTGGGCTTAGGTGTGAATATTAAAATCACCAGCAATAAGGACAAGATTATATTTAGGCAGGATTTCAGCCCAAATTTCAGAAAAGTCAGTTATAAAGTCTTTGTGGTACTTGGGTGGTCGATGGACGACGGCACACAGGACGACATCAGAAAGACCCAGTTCAAACTTGCTCAGTTCCAAGCTTGAAAAGGAGGATTGCAGGTGTATCAGACGGCATTTAAATTCATTTTTAAAAAACACTGCTAATCCTCCTCCTTTTCGACCAGACGACCGCGGAGAATAAACGTAGGAACACTCTGGAAGCAGAAGTTCATTAAGAGGGGCGGACTCACCGGCTCTCAGCCATGTTTCCGTCACACAGAATTGGTCAAGTCTGCGGGAAGTTCAGGATAATCGTTTTGTTTGTCAAAGATTTTGCGTTCACAAGACTGAACCTGGCAGGGGCCACCACGTCCAAGGCCGCAGCTATTCCAGGTGGGGCCCGACAGACAGCCCGCAGGTGGCGGGAATCCACCCCGCGCCTCCGGGGGCGGGGACAGCAGGAGCAACGGCGGCAAGTCTCATCCTCCAAACCAACGATATAGGAACAAGCCAGGAACCAATGGGATCCAGCGAGCATGGGTGCAGGAGGAGACCGGATACCGCACCATTCCTCCTTCGGGAAGCCATGGGAAGCCGGGCCAGGAGTGCCCTAAATTTCACCAGCTGGCCGCCACGTTTACCACGGCGCCGGAGACACCGCCGCTGGGGGAGAGGAACCAGGGGCCGGGAAAGGAAGGCAGGAATCCATCCAGGTGAAAAAGCTGACTGGGACGGTGAGAAGAGACAGCTGTGATCTGACCCACACGCCTCCTGGTCCTGGAGGGATGGGAGCTTGCAGCCAATCACCTTCTCAGCAGCACATACGATGCGCTGCAGTCGATGCTTGTCCTGGACTGTGGCGCCGGGGAACCACACGGTGATGGAGGAGGTGAGGATGGACTCGATGATGGCTGAATAAAACTGCACCAGCATCTTGGTCGGCACCTTAAGTTTCCTCAGCTGCCGCAGGAAGTACATCCTTTGTTGGGCCTTCTTCGTCATACACAAGCAGTGAGCTGACAGAGACGAAAATAGACGCAAACAACACAAAAACGAACAGAGCTGACAGCGAGACACAGCAGGCCAAAGCACATACTAGCGCCATCTTTGAAATACCTAAAACTCATTATTATATCAACGATCAGAGACAGAAACTCTTCATTTCACATAATGTCCTTGTTTGATGCTTCAAAACAGCTCAATTAACACATAAAAAGGAAAAGTGAAATAACAGACGGACAGGGCTTTGCTGTTTGTAACACACACACACACACAGCAAAATGCGCTAACGTTAAAAGCTAATTAGCCTTCACCTCAAGCCAGGACTGCGAGCGAGCTGAGCTGCTGTTTGTTTCTAGAACGTCAACGGGCTCATAGTGATGTTACTAGTACAAACCTTGTTTCCATATGAGTTGGGAAATTGTGTTAGATGTAAATATAAACGGAATACAATGATTTGCAAATCCTTTTCAACCCATATTCAATTGAATGCACTACAAAGACAAGATATTTGATGTTCAAAGTCATAAACTTTATTTTTTTTTTGCAAATAATAATTAACTTGGAATATCATGGCTGCAACACGTGACAAAGTAGTTGGGAAAGGACATGTTCACCACTGTGTTACATCACCTTTTCTTTTAACAACACTCAATAAACATTTGGGAACTGAGGAAACTAATTTTTGAAGCTTTGAAAGTGGATCATTTTTTACCATTCTTGTTTTATGGAGAGCTTCAGTCGTTCAACAGTCCGGGGTCTCCACTGTCGTATTTTACGCTTCATAATGCGCCACACATTTTCCATGGGAGACAGGTCTGGACTGCAGGCAGGCTAGGAAAGTACCCGCACTCTTTTTTTACGAAGCCACACTGTTGTAACACTTGTCTTGCTGAAATAAGCAGGGGCGTCCTTGATAACGTTGCTTGGATGACAACATATGGTGCTCCAAAACCTTTATGGACCTTTCAGCATTAATGGTGCCTTCACAGATGTGTAAGTTACCTATGCCTTGGGCACTAATACACACCCATACCATCACAGATGCTGGCTTTTGAACTTTGCGCCTACAACAATCCGAATGGTTATTTTCCTCTTTGCTCTGGAGGACACCACGTCCTCTGTTTCCAAATATAATTTGAAATGTAGTTACTGACAGTGGTTTTATGAAGTATTCCTGAGCCCATGTGGTGATATCCTTTACACACTGATGTCGCTTTTTGATGCAGTAACGCCTGAGGGGTCAAAAGTTCGTAATATCATGGCTTACGTGCAGTGATTTCTCCAGATTCTCTAAACTTTTTGATGATTTTACGGACCGTAGATGGCAAAATCCCTAAATTCCTTGCAATAGGTCGTTGAGAAATGTTGTTCCAAAACTGTTCGACAATTTGCTTACAAATTGGTGACCCTCAGCCCATTGTTGTTTGTGAATTACTTAGCATTTCATGGAAGCTGCTTTTATACCCAACCATGGCACCCACCTGTTCCCAATTAGCCTGCACACCTGTGGGATGTTCCACATAAGTGTTTGATGAGCATTCCTCAACTTTATCAGTATTTATTGCCACCGTTCCCAACTTCTTTGTCACATGTTGCTGGCATCAAATTCTAAAGTTAATGATTTGCGAAAAAAAAAAAAAATGGTTTATCAGTTTGAACATCAAATATGTTGTCTTTGTAGCATATTCAACTGAATATGGCTTGAAAATGATTTGCAAATCATTGTATTCCGTTTATATTTACATCTAACACAATTTCCCAACTCATATGGAAACATGGTTTGTAGTTGACTGGGAGGTGTTTACTATAATTTGGGGAGAGTCCGCTGGCTGATGCTTACCTGCTAAACACCTACCTGCTCATGACGACGGTGGAGCACTAACTCCTTGCACTGTGAATACACACTGCTGATTGGCTGTTACTGCTCTTTCTGTAACCAATCAGATGGTTGTGTGGGTGGGACAATGCTGGGTGCTGTGTAGAGTACCGATGGAAACAGGCAGAACGAAGCGGCACAGCTTGTTAAGACTTTAGATTAATATGTTCGTGTGGAAACTCATTCGGTACACCTCCGAACTGAACCGAAACCCCCATACCGAAACGGTTCAATACAAATACACGTATACACAAATACATCCCCAATCTTCACTACTAAACCTTTGAAATATGCTGACATATGTGCTGCTAAGGTAAATAAACAGTAGCCATATTGAATGTTTGCCTTCATTTGACCACGTGAGGTAAGGAGGACGGCCTCTAGGTCACATGGTTACACCCCAGCAATTACACTGTTGATGATTGATGAGCAATCATTTTTAAATGGTGGTGTTAAAAAGCAAACATATCTTCATCTTTAGTGATAAATGTGGCCCCCGGATGAACATGTGTCACAAACATTGTATTAGATGATATGTGGATGTTGTGCTTACTTGGACTGTGATGAAGCTGTGAGGACTCAGGTGGTTTGTCTTCATGCTCTTCAGTCTTCACAGAGACAACAGTCAGTGGAAACTTGCTGACATCAGCCTCCTCCTGCCCTACAGGACACTCTCCCTCCTCTTCCTCTTTGAAATAAGAGGGCTGTGGCTCATCTTTGTTCCCTTTAAAATGTGAGGGCTGTGGATACTTTACAGTGAAACTGTCCCCCTGCAGATGAGGGAGACATTCTTCTTGGTGTCCAATCAGCTGATGGATGTCTACAGGACACAAACAAAACACATTTTAACTCCTACATGCTAAATATTAAATTGTACATGAAATATAGGGCTGTGGCTATTGAAAATGTTATTAATCAAGTGTTCTACTGGAAATGTTTCCGATTAGTTGAGTAACTGGAAAAAACATAGTGTTGCTTGGTTAAAGAAAAATTTAAGCGACTATAAGACATTTCATTTAATAATGAACGGCCAGTTGGTTTGAGATGGTATGAGATCAAGATGTCATCTTTAGATCAGGCTTTGTTTTTTTGACAATCACAGCCACGTTAAAAAGTTAAAGTACCAATGATTGTCACACACACACTAGGTGTGGGGAGATTATTTCCTGTATTTGGCCCATCACCCTTGATCACACCCTGGGAGGTGAGGGGAGCAGTGAGCAGCAGCGGTGGCCATGCCCGGGAAGAACTTTTATGGTGATTAAACCCCAATTCCAACCCTTGATGCTGAGTGCAAGGCAGAGAAGTAATGGGTCCCATTTTTATAGTATTTGGTATGACTGGGTTGGGGTTTGAACTCACAACCTACCGATCTCAGGGAGGGTGCACCGACATGAAGGAAATAACAGGTCAGTATGCTTTGACACACATATATAACTTGTCAAACCTGCCAGCTAGCAGGCTAGGTTTACAGCATCAGTAACCATGGTAACTGACTCTGACTTTGTCTTACCTTTCTTATTTTTGGAGGTAAAACTCTCGAGCTTTACATACTCAGGACTTTGCACTTAACCTGCTCTCTGGAATATTCCCCCGGTGACTGTGTGAGTTTTGTGTAAACATGTTGATACACATTGTTACAAACATCAACCTCTCATAAATATTGTGTGTCGGACAATGTCTCCTTCTTATCAACAATGTAAAACAATTAGTGCATCATCCTCACATAACAATTAATCTTCCTGTAGACAATCTATTTAAGAATAGTGTTAATAATGAAATATAAAGTTATTAAAGATGTGAGAGTAAGAAGTAAACAAACCTGTTCTGTGTAACACAACTTGATGTTTTTCATGTTGTCGCTCCTTCTCCTCTTTTGTTGGACAAAGTTCCTCCTCGTACTCTGCTGTGGTTCTTTGGCACATTTTCACACAATCACAACACTTTACACTCACACTTGATCTTTACTTAGTGATGTGTTTTGATCACTTCCGCCTCTCTTTGTTAGCAGCTAACAAGCTAAGCTAACTAGCAGGCTAAGCTAGCTCGAGAAGCATCAAAGTGCGCTCAGACTAATATAACCGGATGCAAACAGTTATTAACGATGTTTACTCTATTTACTAGAGTGTAATAAAGGACATATATGTGTACATGGAGGCACAGATTAAGAACATTGAACTGTGACGACTGCAATAACGTCTTCACCGTCAGACGCCATCTTGCTTTATCCTCGCCGTGTTTGGTTCGCGCGCAGTGTTGTCAGATCTCGCGAGAGAAACAAGTAACCAGCTCTTTTCCAAATATCGCGAGAGAAATAAGTACAACCAGTTTCCCACAACGGTAAAACTATTTTATTATATACTATTTACTTATTGTGAAAATAAAAGTAAACCTGTCAATTTCAAAATTTCTAAACAAAGACATACAACTTATTTTCGTAAAAATATTCAAATATTTAACAATGTATTGGAATCTAATTTTCCTAGTAGACATAACAGTTTGACAGAATTCTCGAATGGAACATTCTGGAGAACCATCCTGGATTTATTTGGATAGAAATGAATTACAAAGGTAAACTTTTGAATGATTTAACTTCATTTGTGATGATTCATCTCTTATGCTCAGTCCATTTTTTCCCAAATTTAATTTGAGGGAAGTTGTCACCACCTGCTGCCACCTAGTGGTTTGTATTGTCAGTTTTCCTCTTTTGGTGCAGTTGATCTTGTTCTTACATTTCTCCTTCCTCCTAAAGTCCCTGTGTTGCCCTTGTGGGCGGAGTTGTGGGACGTGCACAGCTGCTTCCAATTGACCCTGGTGCTACTTAAGCAGCACCGTGACAGCTGGATGGCACTCGGCGATTCTACTCCACGCCAGTTGATTCTATGCTTTGAGTATTTTCCTACCTTGGCCATTCCCAGTGCCATCCATCTTGGTGTTGTTTTGTAGTGTGCACGTCTTGTAACTCCAAACCAAGTTTAGTTCATTTTTGTATATATGTATCTTTTATTTTGTCCACAATGCACATTTTGTCTTCTCTCTTTCGCACTGTCGCTTTTTGTTTCCTCCTGTTTGGATTGTTTTTGTGAGTAGATTTCCGCAGTAAAAAATGTGTTTTACTCAGCGTCCTGCACATCCTTGGGTTCCTCTTTACAGTGTTGAACAGCACTCTGACAGAAGGAGTTTCTCCAAAACACAACACCCTTTGGCGGACAAGTTTGTGATTAAATGCTATACATAAAAAATGAAAGGGACAAGCGGTAGAAACAATGGATGGATTGACTTTTATTGACTTTTCCCTAACAATCCAAACTTCCCCATGTTTTCTGAAATTGATAATGTTTGAGGGATTCTAAAAAAGGGGGAACAAAATCATAAACAACTTTTTTTTTTAAATTGTCGTGTAGTTTTTAAAAAAAATAAGAAATGTAGATTATTAAAAACAAAACTATCCTTCATAACCTTCCACATATAATGTTGCCATTTTCTGTAATCTACATATTGCATAAAGGGGACATACATATAAAACCATATTCATATTACAAAGGAGAGTAATAAAGATAATTAAAAGAATGGATTATTGAGAGCCAACAAATGATTCATGAAGTCACAGATTTTAAAAGTAAATGATCTTGTATAAAAGACAACTGTTTAAATGATGTATAAAGTAAATAATAATATGCTTCCAGAAGTGGTCCAGAAGATGTTTCAAGTGTGAACCAGTAAATATGAACTAAGAGGGATTTATGTGTATTCAAAAGCAAAGGTATGAACACATGTAAAACAAATATGTACATCATTTAAAGGAGTTACTCTACAACATCATTAAAAATCAAACATGATTTCTGAATATCTCTATACACATAAAAAGTATTCGTAACATGTTTTGTCCTGTTTATTCTCACCATTACAGTCAAAGTGTTGTGTTCATTTTTAAATAAAAGTACACAATGTTGTATATTAAAACATGTACTTGACTGAAAAAAGCAATAATCTGAAATATCTAATCTATAAATGTTAGAATCTATGTGCTGATGTTGTTACAAAGTCGAAGTTAAGATTTGACAGTTTATTTCAAATCCTGCAGTTTCATTTGCTGCTGCTGTTCTCACCAGCACACTTGTGTTTCTTACACTGCTACTTAGAAGACAATCTTTCACCACACACACTGCAACTCAACACTTTCTCTCCTGGGTGTCTTCTCATGAGTCTATTCAAAATACGGACTTTGTATACAACTTTTACAACACACTGAACATGTTTAAGGTTTGTCCGCAGTGTGTCTTGTCATGTGTGCTTTGAAATGGTGCATTTGAGTAAAATCTTTACTGCAGACTGAACATGAAAAAGGTTTTTCTCCAGTGTGTATTCTCATGTGTCTTTTCAAATGCATACTTTGTATAAAACTTCTACAACATACTGAACAAGTATAAGGTTTTCACCAGTGTGTGTACTCATGTGTATTTTCAAGTAGTTCTTTCGAGCAAAATATTTACCGCATATTGAACATGAAAAAGGTTGTTCTCCAGTGTGTATTCTCATGTGTTTTTTGAAATGGTCCCTTCGAGTAAAATCTTTACCGCAGATTGAACATGAAAAAGGTTTGTCTCCAGTGTGTGATCTCATGTGTACATTTAAATGTTCATTTCTTACAAAACTTTTACCACATTCTGAGCAGGAAAACGGTTTTTCTCCTGTGTGTGTTCTCATGTGTACTTTTAAACTTTAATTTTTTCCAAAACTTTTACCACATTCTGAGCAGGAAAAAGGTTTTTCTCCAGTGTGTATTCTCATGTGTATTTTCAAAATGTATCTTTGAGTAAAATCTTTACCGCAGATTGAACACAAAAAATGTCTTTCTCCAGTGTGTGTTCTCATGTGTTCTTTCAGAACACTAGGGTATTTAAAAGTTTTGTGACAGTGAGAAGATGTGAAGTGAGTGTTGTCAGTGTGACATGTCTTATCATCTTTAGAGTCTTCATCATCAGTGTCAGGAGAGTGTGACGTTGTGTCCTCACTATCTGATAGTGGAGCTAAGAGCTTGTCTGCTTGTGATCCTCCACAGTGGTCTCCATCAGCTTCTGTTGTCATGTGTTGTGTTGAGCTGCTGCTTGGAGGCTCCCCCCCTCCCCTCTCCTCACTTTCACCTTTCACCTCATCATCTTCACTCTTCACAGGGACACCAGTCACTGGCATCTTGGTGACATCAACCTCCTCCAGTCCTTCAAGATGCTCTCCCTGCTGACTGATGCTGTGTTCCTCCTCTTCCTCTTTAATGTGAGGGGTCAGTGGATCCACCTCTTCCGCCTTAATGTGAGGGGTCTGTGGATCCACTGCTTCCTTTTTAAAATGTGGTGTCAGTGGTTCCTCCATCTCCTCTTTAAAAAAGGGTAGCCATTGGTGTTCCTCTTCATTTTTGAAATGGGGGATCAGTAGGTATTCCTCTTCCGCCTTAATGTGAGGGGTCTGTGGATCCACTGCTTCCTTTTTAAAATGGGGTGTCAGTGGGTCCTCCTCTTCCTCTTTAAAATGGGGGATTAGTGGGTGTTCCTCTTCATTTTTAAAATGGGGGATCAGTGGGTATTCCTTTTCCTGCTTAATGAGGTTGTGCTGTGGCTCCTCCGTCTGCATCCTGAAGCTCCACTTCTGTTGCTCAGGGTGAAGATGTTCTTCACAGACGTCTGCAAGACAAACACAAGTTTGAGAAACATCCATATCTGCTCAGTCACATAATGCATTAAGTACTTTGACATGCACTTAGGAAAAACAAGTTATTGTATCAACTGTCTTGAAATCTCAGTGATGCACAAACACGTTACTCTTTACAACATTTTTCACAGGAAAATAAAAACCAACTAGAACAACAGGACTTTTTACTATGGATAAACGATTTGGTTTAAAATTGATTTTACGATATATTATTTCATATTGAATTACTAATAGAACCATTTTAAAACAGGCTACACAGGCTCCTAATTTAGTTGTTGAAATATGCAGTAAAATATTACATCATTTCCAGTATTATTTTCTCAAATAAAGTAACCAGATATTAACAGTAAATAAACAAGTACATTAAAAATATTTTTTTCAACAAAATAATACAATTATAAATGATACAATATGTTACTGCATATGTCAGCTGCCAAATTAGGAGCTTTTGTAACCCACTTTAAAATTCTTCTAGTATCAATTATACACCAAATTATATATCGTGACATATATTGTTATTAGGATATAGATTTGAGGTCATATGGCCCATACCAAACATTAGTTCGCCAAGTCATTTTGTTTGGCCCACCAAATATATTTAATTTTAATATTCTTCAGATGTGTGTGTATGTTTAAAATGTGGGACTACTGTTCTACATCACGTGGAAGTGTCATGTCATGGGGATGGTGTGCTTTCAACTAAGGGTGTGACGATACGGTCAGCTCACCAAAGGATACTCGATATTGGATTTAGGAGAACAAGACAATATTTTGGTGTTTAACATGATTCTTACACGTGTGTGTACTTCATGTGTATATGAATGTACTTTCCCTTGTGTGCTTAGTTTTACTGTAACTTCATAGTGGATAACATCTATAAACAACCTCAATTGTTTTACATATTTAATTTGAAGGACTGTTTACTTATCTGACAAATTCAAAGGAAACTGCACTTTTTAAAATGTTGCCTATCATTCACAATCCTTATGTAAGACATATGTTTTAAACTTTTATAAATTGAATTATTTAATAAACGTGAGCAAAAATCAGCTAACATTGGAGTCAATGGGAGCTCCTCTATTTGACCCACAAAGTCCTCCAAAAAAACTGCCAACAATACACCATTTACATTTTGTGACCTGAATATTAACCAAGTATTAGTGATATTGTTATTATAAGCGCTAACACTAAGGACCTACTTTTAGCGGCGCATTGATCACAGAAGTAACTAGCTTATGCTGCTATATTGACATACTGAGCTGCTTTCTCGCCTCTAAGATGGTGAAAGCTAATTCTAGAATATAAATCATGCTTCTCACTTATGTAGTAGAAGGTTGTGGACATAAACCGAGAACTTGGTCAACACTGACATCCAACTTAGACCTGGAGATGGCTAGAAAGATTAAGTAATATGCTCTTTTGCACCCACCCTTTTTAACCGTTTGCGATGATTAATTCTTCATCTAAACGGGAAGATATGAACATCCCATCAGTCGGCATCCCAGTGAAAGCAGACATTGTATGTGTGGAGGGACACAGCCGACGGGCCGACAATGGGCGGAAAGCAGCAGCGCGGGCCCACCTGGAGGCCAGGAGGCGGGGCATGCGGCGGCGAGGAGAGGCATGACACACGCGAAGCGACACTGCAGCGGCAATCTGAGCCAGGTGCGTATATTACACACCTGCTTACAATCTGTCTATCTGCTGCTAGAGTACAAAAAGGGCGAGGGAGGAACGAGCGGGGGAGCAGCACGGAGGAGGAAACAACGGCCAGCAGACGAAGAGCGCAACGACCCACACCGAGAGAGCGATGACGCACCCCCGCAGTGGACGCAAGCCCCGGACGCTGTTTAATATAGATTAGAATAGGCCGTGCAACTAATCATATGTCCTGAGTTCCAGTTGAAAGTGGGTGCAAGTTCATGCCCACGTACACACACTCTTATCGCCCACATTCTTCACACTGTTTACGTGGCTTCTTGGCCGAGGTCTGAGGGACAACACCAGATATGAAGTCAGAGTCCAGGGAGAAAAAAAGCACCAGTCAATATCGCACAGAAGGAACCTTCCTGGTGTTACCTGACGGCACGACCACTGAGCTGCGACACCACTACAAAGGCTCCTCTGTGCTCGTGCTCGTACCACCTGGCTTGGTAGCCTCGTACCC
Source organism: Nerophis ophidion (assembly GCF_033978795.1). Lineage (NCBI taxonomy): Eukaryota > Metazoa > Chordata > Actinopteri > Syngnathiformes > Syngnathidae > Nerophis > Nerophis ophidion. Next base: position 196,790 of record NW_026906975.1, on the reverse strand, counting down.
GCCTACCAAGCCAAAGACTTAGGTCCAATGATGAAACAGGGCGTAACTGCTGCTGATTGGACCGACACGCAAATACCACATTTTCAAAACTCCCCGTTGTCAATTAAAAACATAGTTATGGGCTGCACTTTGGACACACCTGCTGTAGGCTACGAGGAGCCAGCAGCTACACAACAGCTAAGCTAAAACAGCACTTTTAAGCATATCAAATAATTATAGTTGCTTAATACGTACACAAAGTCTCCAAAACAAAAGTCTGATAGCAAGTATCCAGTAACAAACAAGTCTGCGTTAGCCAACATTCTGCGCCATGAGCTTGACTTCATGAATTATTGTGGCCACCAGGTGTTGTGAAAGATCAAATAAAACAATTGCAAAAGCATCCGTCATAAGGTTAGTGTTTTTTATATATTTGTGTCAATATGTAGAAGCATCCTCAGCCTTCCCGGGAAGGTCCATTCAGGTGTACTGGAGAGGAGCCTAAGTCAGACAGTCGAACCTCAGATTTAGGAGGAACAGTGTGGTTTTCATCCTGGTCGTGGAACTGTGGACCAGCTCTATACTCTGGGCAGGGTTCTTGAGGGTGCATGGGAGTTTGCCCAACCAGTCTACATGTGCTTTGTGGACTTGGAGAAGGCATTCAACCGTGTCCCTCGGCAAGTCCTGTGGGGAGTGCTCAGAGAGTATGGGGTATTGGACTGTCTGATTGTGGCGGTCCGCTCCCTGTACGATCAGTGTCAGAGCTTGGTCCGCATTGCCGGCAGTAAGTCGGACACTTTTCCAGTGAGGGTTGGACTCCGCCAAAGCGCCGATTCTGTTCATAACTTTTATGGACAGAATTTCTAGGCGCAGTCAAGGCGTTGAGGGGATCCGGTTTGGTGGCTGCAGGATTAGGTCTCTTCATCTGGCCAGGAACTTTAGCTCTAACTGGATCGGTTTGCAACAGAGTGTGAAGCGACTGGGATGAGAATCAGAACCTCCAAGTCCGAGTCCAAGGTTCTCGTACAGAAAAGGGTGGGGTGCCATCTCCGGGTTGGGGAGGAGACCCTGCCCCAAGTGGAGGAGTTCAAGTACCTAGGAGTCTTGTTCACAAGCGAGGGAAGAGTGGATCGTGAGATCGACAGGCGGATCGGTGCGGCGTCTTCAGTAATGCGGACGTTGTACCGATCTGTTGTGGTGAAGAAGGAGCTGAGCCGGAAGGCAAAGCTCTCAATTTACCGGTCGATCTACGTTCCCATCCTCACCTATGGTCATGAGCTTTGGGTCATGACCGAAAGGATAAGATCACTAGTACAAGTGGCCGAAGCGGTCTGTTTATTTCAAGTGTTAGTTTTCCCTTATTAGCTCTTGTGTTATTTATTTGACCCTATATTTGTTCCCCCCTACCGCACCTTTAGTCTTTGATCTAGTTATACGCAAATATAATGACAATCAAGTCTATCCTATTCTATTTTAAATGAGTTTCCTCTGCCGGGTGGCGGGTCTCTCCCTTAGAGATAGGCTGAGAAGCTCTGTCATCCGGGAGGAACTCAAAGTAAAGCTGCTGCTCCTCCACATCGAGAACAGCCAGATAAGGTGGTCCAGGCATCTGGTCAGGATGCCACCCGAACGCCTCCCTAGGGAGGTGTTTAGGGCACATCCGACCGGTAGGAGGCACCGGGGAAGACCCAGGAAACGTTGGGTAGACTATGTCTCCCAGCTGGCCTGGGAACGCCTTGGGATCCCCCGGGAAGAGCTGGATGAAGTGGCTGGGGAGAGGAAAGTCTGGGCTTCCCTGCTTAGGCTGCTGCCCCCGCGACCCGACCTCAGATAAGCAGAAGAAGAGGGATGGAAGGCTGGATGTGTAACACAACTTGATGTTTCTTGAAAGCAGCGTCCAGTAGTTGATGTTGTCGCTCCTTCTCCTCTTTTGTTGGACAAAGTTCCTCCTTGTACTCTGCTATCGTTTTTTTTTTTTTCTAACATCACAAATATTTCTTCAACAGCAGCATTAGTCGCTGATTCAGCAACACTCACATCATTTGTAATGTAGACATGTTCACACAATAAAAACACTTTACACTTACATTGGATCTCTGCTTTGATGTGTCGATCACTTCCGCCTCTCTTTGTTAGCAGCTAACAAGCTAAGCTAACCAGCAGGCTAGGCTAGCACGTCAAAGTGCACTCAGACTAATGTATCCGCATACAAACAATTAATAACGACGTTTACTCTGTTAAACGACACACATGTGCACATGTACGTTGTAATTAAGACCTAGAAACCATAATAACCAAAACAACGTATTCTCCGCCAGACGCCATTTTGTTCTGGTCTTCCTCCTGTGTGACGTCATCGAGGTGTTATCAACCGCGGAACAAATGTTGGCCAAACACGTGTTTCACCGGGACAATAGTGAGTGGTGCACACTTCCTTCAAACACGTGTTTCACTGGGACAATAGTGAGTGGTGCACACTTCCTTCAAACACGTGTTTCACTGGGACAATAGTGAGTGGTGCACACTTCCTTCAAACACGTGTTTCACTGGGACAATAGTGAGGGGTGCACACTTCCTTCAAACACGTGTTTCACTGGGACAATAGTGAGTGGTGCACACTTCCTTCAAACACGTGTTTCACTGGGACAATAGTGAGGGGTGCACACTTCCTTCAAACACGTGTTTCACTGGGACAATAGTGAGTGGTGCACACTTCCTTCAAACACGTGTTTCACTGGGACAATAGTGAGTGGTGCACACTTCCTTCAAACACGTGTTTCACTGGGACAATAGTGAGTGGTGCACACCTCCTTCAAACACGTGTTTCACTGGGACAATAGTGAGTGGTGCACACTTCCTTCAAACACGTGTTTCACTGGGACAATAGTGAGTGGTGCACACTTCCTTCAAACACGTGTTTCACTGGGACAATAGTGAGTGGTGCACACTTCCTTCAAACACGTGTTTCACTGGGACAATAGTGAGTGGTGCACACTTCCTTCAAACACGTGTTTCACTGGGACAATAGTGAGTGGTGCACTTTTCCTTCAAACGCGTGTTTCACTGGGACAATAGTGAGTGGTGCACACTTCCTTCAAACACGTGTTTCACTGGGACAATAGTGAGTGGTGCACACTTCCTTCAAACACGTGTTTCACTGGGACAATAGTGAGTGGTGCACTTTTCCTTCAAACGCGTGTTTCACTGGGACAATAGTGAGTGGTGCACACTTCCTTCAAACACGTGTTTCACTGGGACAATAGTGAGTGGTGCACACTTCCTTCAAACACGTGTTTCACTGGGACAATAGTGAGTGGTGCACACTTCCTTCAAACACGTGTTTCACTGGGACAATAGTGAGTGGTGCACACTTCCTTCAAACACGTGTTTCACTGGGACAATAGTGAGTGGTGCACACTTCCTTCAAACACGTGTTTCACTGGGACAATAGTGAGTGGTGCACTTTTCCTTCAAACGCGTGTTTCACTGGGACAATAGTGAGTGGTGCACACTTCCTTCAAACACGTGTTTCACTGGGACAATAGTGAGTGGTGCACACTTCCTTCAAACACGTGTTTCACTGGGACAATAGTGAGTGGTGCACTTTTCCTTCAAACGCGTGTTTCACTGGGACAATAGTGAGTGGTGCACACTTCCTTCAAACACGTGTTTCACTGGGACAATAGTGAGTGGTGCACACTTCCTTCAAACACGTGTTTCACTGGGACAATAGTGAGTGGTGCACACTTCCTTCAAACACGTGTTTCACTGGGACAATAGTGAGTGGTGCACACTTCCTTCAAACACGTGTTTCACTGGGACAATAGTGAGTGGTGCACACTTCCTTCAAACACGTGCTTCACTGGGACAATAGTGAGTGGTGCACACTTCCTTCAAACACGTGTTTCACTCGGACAATAGTGAGTGGTGCACACTTCCTTCAAACACGTGTTTCACTGGGACACTAGTGAGTCGCGCACACTTCCTCCAAACACGTGTTTCACTGGGACAATAGTGAGTGGTGCACACTTCCTTCAAACTTGTGTTTCACTGGGACAATAGTGAGTGTTGCACACTCCCTTCAAACACGTGTTTCACTGGGACAATAGTGAGTGGTGCACACTTCCTTCAAACACGTGTTTCACTGGGACAATAGTGAGTGGTGCACACTTCCTTCAAACACGTGTTTCACTGGGACAATAGTGAGTGGTGCACACTTCCTTCAAACACGTGTTTCACTCGGACAATAGTGAGTGGTGCACACTTCCTTCAAACACGTGTTTCACTGGGACACTAGTGAGTGGTGCACACTTCCTTCAAACACGTGTTTCACTGGGACAATAGTGAGTGGTACACACTTCCTTCAAACACGTGTTTCACTGGGACACTAGTGAGTGGTGCACACTTCCTTCAAACACGTGTTTCACTGGGACACTAGTGAGTGGTGCACACTTCCTTCAAACACGTGTTTCACTGGGACAATAGTGAGTGGTGCACACTTCCTTCAAACACGTGTTTCACTGGGACAATAGTGAGTGGTGCACACTTCCTTCGCCCGGCCACAGAAGACAAAAAAGAGTTGCTGGTGTAACAATAGGAAGAAATTATTCCACTCCTCTCTTGTACACGCGGCTTATGAGGTAATATACATGATATATTTTCATATTATTTATCTTATTTACCTCATATGTTGTTCGAAGCTAACGTGCTAGCGTTAGCCCGCTAGCAGGCCTTTGTAGCAAATGCGAGCGTTTTTTTTTTTGAGGAGTGTATTTTATATGTTCTCTATGAGAATTATATTGACTTATTTAATACTTTAACTGTTTTTTGTTGTATATTACAGTCACGCTTAACATCATTAAATATTTGTTACTAGAAAGAAACGATCGTCTCGTAATTTAAGTCTGGAATAAGTCACATGGTATAATAATACATTTTATTTGGTATAGCGCTTTTCAGTGTACTCAAAGATGCTTTACAGGATGAAAAAAAATATTATTGTTATTGTAATGACAGTGTAATATAATGTATTATTGCAGTGGTCTGCTTTATGTTGGTGTCAACTTTATTAGCAATAAATACAAATGATGTTTGCACGCACTTCTATTACCTTGATAACAACCATCCATCCATTTTTCTACCGCTTGTCCCTATTTGGTGTTGCGGTGGGGGGAGCGGGGGGGAGTTGGAGCCTATCTCAGCTGCATTGGGTGGACATATCATGGAAATTAAATCAACTGATGTTTGTTATTACGAATACACTATTTGCACAATTGTAAGCGATTAATGCTTATTCAGTCGGACTAAAATAAATATTTAATTAAATAAATGTTAAATATTAAAAATAGCTTTAATATACTGCACACAAAATGAATTTGCATCAATATTTTGTATGTAGTCGAAACATGAGGTACCCAAATATTCTAAATATTTGTTTACATTTATGAATTTGTATATATATATATATATATATATATATATATATATATATGTATATATATATATATATATATATATACACATATATATATATATATATATATATATATATATATATATATATATATGTATATATATATATATATATATATATATATATATATATATATGTATGTGTATATGTATATATTTATATATATACTCACTGGCACTTGTTCCACGTGCTTCGCTGCACTTCTGTTTGTTTTCTGTTGGATTAAAAATGTTGCTTTCGCAGAAGAAAGTTAAAGTAGCAATGATTGTCACACACACACTAGGTGTGGTGAAATGTGTCCTCTGCATTTGACCCATCCCCTTGATCACACCCTGGGAGGTGAGGGGAGCAGTGGGCAGCAGTGGTGCCGCGCCCGGGAATCATTTATGGTGATTTAACCCCCAATCACAACCCTTGATGCTGAGTGCCAAGCAGGTAGGTAATGGAGAACAAGGAGAGGATATTGCGCGTAAAAGTAAAGCCAACCGACCACAGCTCTGTAGTCCTGGTCACCGTTGACGTGAGGTGGGACTATTTTGGAGGTGCACGTCAAGGTTGGCTGGTAGGTTGGTAGTGGGAGGAGCCAGTTGGCGTCACTTGATGCTGCAGCACAATGACACTTTTATACGTGCAGACTGACTTCATGCAGTCATGACGGTATTAAAATCCCAGCAGGAGGTTTTCTATAAGTTGTTACTTTTTAATCAATAATTAATGCATATGCAGAAAACAGGATCAATAACACAATTCATAATAATCAATAACTGATGATTATTCCATGTGTAGAAGAACATCACCACAAAGTGGTGTCAGTCCACTTGGAAAATATTATATTTGATGGTCTAAAAAACATTTGACACATCTGAGCTGAAGTTTGTTTGTGTTGTCTTGCGGACGTCCAACAGATGAACGCTCGTCAAGAAGAACGTCCCCTTCAGCAGCAGGAGGATCCACAGCCCCCCCACATTAAAGAGGAAGAGGAGGAAGTGTGGATCAGTCAGGAGGGAGAGTGTCCTGTAGGGCAGGAGGAGGCTGATGTCAGCAAGTTTCCACTGACTGTTGTCTCTGTGAAGACTGAAGAGCATGAAGACAAACCACCTGAGTCCTCACAGCTTCATCACAGTCCAAGTAAGCACAACATCCACATATCATCTAATACAATGTTTGTGACACATGTTCATCCGGGGGACACATTTATCACTAAAGATGGAGATATACCGTATTTTCCACACTATAAGGCACACCGGATTATAAGGTGCACCTTCAATGATTGGCCTATTTTAAAACTTTGTTCATATATAAAGCACACCGCATTATAAGGTGCATAGAATAGATGGAACAGTAAAGTTAAAGTTAAAGTACCAATGATTGTCACACACACTCTTGGTGTGGCGAAATTATCCTCTGCATTTGACTCATCACCCTTGATCACGCCCTGGGAGGTGAGGGGAGCAGTGGGCAGCAGTGGTGCCGCGCCCGGAAATCATTTTTGGTGATTTAACCCCCAATTCCAACCCTTGATGCTGAGTGCCAAGCAGGGAGGTAATGAGTCCCATTTTTATATTCTATAGTATGAGTCAGCCAGGGTTTGAACTCACAACCTATCGATCTCAGGGCGGACACTCTAACCACTAGGCCACTGAGTAGAGGCTGGGGTCACGTTATGCATCCTTTACATCAGGGGTGTCAAACGTAAAGCCCGCGGGCCGGATCAGGTCCTCAAACAGGTTTTATCCGGCCCGCGGAATGAGGTGGCTAAGTATGAAGATGAGCCAAAATGTTTGAATGAAAGAAACTGCTGTTCTAAATGTGTCCACTAGATGTCGCAATAGCAATTTTGTGTATTTTTGTAGATGATGCTACATATCTAAAAACACAAAAAACACACATGATTTTAGTGCACCGGTAGACAAAAATGATCAAAGTACATAAATAGCATCCTGTAATTTGATTTTAATATTTTTTTTTTATCTTGATGGATGGAACATTAACACCAACGAGTTGATTGATGAACCTTATCACATAATTTAATCAGAAAGTATAGATAACAACAAATAAAGATAGAATACTATCAACAGCAACATATAAATGTAAAAAAAAAATAAATAAAATTCAGAATGTGCTTGTTCTATTTTCGAAAAAAAGAAAACAATCCGAAGTTGTCTTTATTTTTAAGTTATTGTGCCGTGATTTTACCAGTCCGGCCCACTTGGGAGTAGATTTCTCTCCATAAGGCCCCCCACCTAAAATGTTTGACACCCCTGCTTTGGAGGGAGCTGAGCTAAAGGGAATGTCAACAAAACAGTCAGATAGGTCAGTCAAACTTTATTAATAGATTACAAACCAGCGTTCTGACAGCTCCGTTCACTCCCAAAATGAATAAACAGCTGTTTTATTATTTTCCCCGATTCAATAAACAGGTAAAAAACAGTCTGATACTGTTACGGTAAATCAAAGGTTAGTGCAATCACAATATAGTAACACTGGAAATAGTGCAAAGCAATAATATATCAATAACTCAACGTTGCTCAAACCCTAATGTCACAAAACACAAAATAAACATGTAAAGCTCACTTTATTAAGTTATTCCTCATCCACTAATCCCTCTAATTCTTCTTCCTCAGTGTTCCAATCAAACAGTTGGGCGTATACAACATCCAACAGTCTTAAGTGTATTTCTACCCACCAGCGGGGTGATCCTACTATATAAGAAGTAAGGGTGTATGGTATGCCGGTATTGGTAAAGTACCGTGATACTATCCATCCATCCATTTTCTACTGCTTGTCACGTTTGGGGTCGCGGGGGGTGTTGGACCCCATCTCAACTGCATTAATCATATTCGGTACTAAACCGCCTCTAAAAAGTACTACTTCTATGTTTACATCAAAATGTTTTGCCATCACATCTTCTTCCGTTTTTTTATTTGTAATTATTTATATTATGTTTATAAACTCAGGAAAAATGTCACTGGACCCGTGAGGACTTTGAATATGACCAATGTATGATCCTGTAACTACTTGGTATCAGATTGATACCCACATTTATGGTATCATCCAAAACTAATGTAAAGTATCCAAACAACAGAAACATAAGTGATTATTACATTTTAACAGAAGTGTAGGTAGAACATGTTAAAACAGAAAATAAGCAGATATTTACAGTTAATGAACAAGTAAATTAATAATCCACATTTTACCACATGTCCTTAATAATATTGACCTAATAATAATAGAATATAAATGACACAATATGTTACTGCATATGTCAACAGACTAAATTAGGAGCTTTTCTTTATATACTTACTACTAAAAGACAAGTTGTCCAGTATGTTCACAAACTTGCAATAGGAAACATGTTTGATGTACCCCAAAAAAAATGTTATTTTAAGAAAGCCAATAAAGCACTTTTCTGTGATCCCTTTTTTTTAGAAAAGTATCAAAATACATTTTTGTACAGGTCTCGGTACCAAAATATTGGTATCGGACAACATTAGTAAGATTATAATTTGTCGGTTGATTCTTTCACTACCTGAGTAGTCATTTTTTCACTGGAGAGATTAGTCTCTACGATGCAACCAAGAAAGTTAATCTAATTTTTGTTTGTTATAATATTGTCGCCCACTTTGACTGTGAAGTTATTTACTTTTCTGAGGTTAGGAATTGACCCAAAGACCTGTGTACTTGCAAGTACCGAGGCAAGTCTTATTTCGGCAGTTTGTGATTGAAATCCTTGCTAGTCTAGGTCTTGAGGATTCTAGCCTCTCTTGTTTTGTGGCCGTTAGCCTCGGTTCTGTTCTTCATGGGTACAGAAAATGATGGAATGGTCACTTAAGCCGCCACATACAGTAGTTCCACTTGTGGTGATCTGAGACTGGTCAGAAGTAACAAGGAGGTCTATGAAGGTTTAAAAGGACTCACTCACCCTGGTAGTTTGCTTAATGAGCTAAGTGAGACAATGTTGGTGGCACAGCTTAGTGAAGGTTTTAAAAATGGGTGCATCCTTTCAGGACATATCTGTGTTCCAGTCCCCAAGAAGATGTAAACATGTGTCAACATTTTTACACTAAACTCATACACTCACCAAATATATTTTATACTGTAATCAAATCTAATTATTTCACGTCATGATTCTGACCTACATGCATCAATAAGTGAAAGTAAACATTTATTTTCAGTAACCAAAGTAGTCAAAACTTGAATTATTAAAAGAACATAAAGGTGACTGACTTTCCTTCAGCGTGTCGTAGATGGTCTCCAATTCCTAAAGAGGAATTGTTGATGGAGATACTCCATAATGTTTTATGGAGTATCTCCATGTTTTTGGTGAAAGTTCCTTTTGGCCCAGCCAACAAAATGACCTCAAGAAAGTATGTTGCATGATAACAAAAACATACCATGAATGTTTTTTGTTTTTTTTTAGTGATTTTGGAATTATATATTTTTTTATTTCCATGATATTTAAGTTATGGTAATGACAATGTCATTATAATATTATGGTTAAGTTTAGAGATAAAGAGTAGGTTTAACAGACCGTGTACAGAATTAAATATTTACCCACTTTACATCAGTGAAGTTAAGAATGCTTCAATCAATGCTGCCTCACACTTATACAAACTTTTCAAATTGCCCCCCATCAAATTTCCGAGTCTGTTTTTGTACTCACTGTACCACTTTTGAATAATTTTTAGGAAAAAAGTAGGTATTTCCAGTGTTTTTATTGGTTGTTTTGCTACACACTTTTAACACAATACACAAAAGAACACAAATCATGTCATTGTGTTAACAGCGTCAGTTCAAAACTATTTCTATACTCTCTTTATCTTATTTACTTATTTACCCAACAGACATCCAGCAGCCTCCTCACATTAAAGAGGAAGGGGAGGATCCACAGCCCCCCCACATGAAAGAGGAAGAGGAGGAAGTGTGGATCAGTCAGGAGGGAGAGTGTCCTGTAGGGCAGGAGGAGGCTGATGTCAGCAAGTTTCCACTGACTGTTGTCTCTGTGAAGACTGAAGAGCATGAAGACAAACCACCTGAGTCCTCACAGCTTCATCACAGTCCAAGTAAGCACAACATTATACAAGATTATACAAGAATGACAAACACATTTCGGGAGGACATTCTCACAGTAACACAACATAAACAGAACAGAACAAATACCCACAATCCCATGCATCCATGACTTTCCGTGGCTACATTATACACCCCGCTAGCACCAAACCCTGCCCCCCAACCCCACCCACCTCAAGCGACACACGTTCTGTTCTGTTCGCAGAGGATGTTAAAAGTAAAGCCATCACGGCACACCCTCAATATTGTTGTCCGACTGAAAATCGGAGACTATTAGCCCCGGTTGATGTCCGGGAGATGCACCAAAATAAGGAAACCTCCCGAAATAACCAAGGGGGTCGGTGATTATGCAGCTGAGCCTTATCAGAGTGGCCAAAGAGCTGCATGTGGCTCCGGAGCTGCGGGTTGCCCACCCCTGTTCTAGATGTATTAAGAGTTTATTTACAACATTAATAATATATACATACTATGCCAAATTAAAAAAGGTAAGCTTTTAGTAAATTTGTTTGGGATTCTGTTTTTTGTAATTGGTTTTCAATCTTCATTATTTACTTCAAGTTATTACAATACCTCTGTCTCTCTCTCTTATGTATGTATATATATATATATATATATATATATATATATATATATATATATATATATATATATATATATGTATAGGATTGTCTCAGAAAATTATTTTCTGTAATGAAACCAAAAACATGGAAATGTCAGACATTCTGGATGCATTACACATCAACTGAAATATTGCAATCCTTTTATTATTTTAATATTGCTGATTATGGCATACAGCTTAAGAAAACTCAAAAATCCTATCTCAAAAAATTTGAATATTTCCTCGGACCAAGTAAAAAAAAACTATAACAGCAAAACAAAATCAAATATTTGAAAATGTCAAATAATGCACTAAGTACTTGGTTGGGAATCCTTTCGCATGGATTACTGCATCAATGCGGCGTGGCATGGAGGCAATCGGCCTGTGGCATTGCTGAGGTGTTATGGATGCTCAGGATGCTTCGCTAGTGGCCTTAAACTCATTTGCATTATTGGGTCTGGTGTCTTACAGCTTCTTCTTCACAATACCCCACAAATTCTCTAAGGGGTTCAGGTCAGGGGAGTTGGCAGGCCAATCGCGGACAGTAATGCCATGGTCAGTACACCAGTTACTGCTGGTTCTGGCAGATCATGCTGGAAGATGAAGTCATCATCTCCATAGAGCTTTACAACAGATGGAAGCATGGAGTGCTCTTGGTACACAGCTGCATTGACTCTAGACTTGATTAAACACAGTGGACAAAAACCAGCAGCTGACATGGCTCCCCAAACCATTGCTGACTGTGGGAACACACTGGATTTCAAGCAACTTGGATTTTGCTCCTCTCCAGCTTTCCTCCAGACTATAGCGCCTTGACTTCCAAATGAAATACAAAATTTGCTTTCTTCTGGACTCTGGACCACTCTGCATAACAGTGTGTTACGCCAGCTGCACTGAAGCAGACAAACAGGCGAATTAGAGGGTCATAAAGTCTGCACAAAAAATTATCGGCTGCCCCCTCCCCTCCTTGAAGCATTTACATAACTCCCGTTGCCTCAAGAAAGCAAAAACCATCACCAAAGACAGCACACACCCTGGCTACCACCTGTTCCACCTGCTACCATCAGGCAGGCGCTACAGGTGCATCAGAGCCAGAACAAACAGGCTCAGAGACAGCTTCTTCTCCAGAGCTGTCACCATGTTAAAATCTAACTTATAATAATAATAATTCACCCCTACACAATATCATGCCCTAATACCCTACTGTGCAATACTGATTGTTATTTATTACTTCCGTACTCTTGTCTTGTTCTGTATATTGTACAGTATTTTGTATTTCGACAGTGTGCTGTATATTGTACAGGATTGCTTGTTATTTTTATTGGATAGTAGTCTGTTTATTTCAATTGTTAGTTTTTCCTTTATTACCCCTTGTGTTATTTATTTCACCCCATATTTGTTCCCACAACCGCCACTCAAGTTGGAGTCTTTAATCTCGTTATATGCAAATATAATGACAATAAAGTCTATTCTATTCTATTCTATTCTATTCGGGCTTGAACGCTGTCAATTCAGGATATAGGGGGCGCTAAAGACAGTGCCTTTATGGCACTCCCTGAATATTGTTGATCTGGTAAAAATTGACAGGGGCTTCGAGAGAATTGGTGCCCTGAAATTCAGGGGTCTCCCGGGAAAATTGGGGACGTGGGCAAGCATGACCTATCAAGCGCCGTTCAGATTAAACTCATGGGCCGCACCAACATAAAATTGTCACATCAAAGTGCGCGCCGCATAATAACGTTTCGCGGAACGCAATTCTGCCCGCGGGCCGCATGTTTGAGACCCCTGCTCTAAACCAAAACCAAAATCATAATGATCAAAGACGTCCAGCACATTAAGGTGAGTTAAAGTTCATGAAAAGTTTTACTGTCAAGCTCTTACAAACTGTTCTCAAACACCACACACATCATTGTTTTTGTTTTTCAAGATATAGATGGATGCGGTCTTTTTAATGTAGGTGGAGAAAATGAATAACTTTATAGGGGTGGGCCAAAGAAAAGGTAAACTAAATAAATGCATAACGTGGAGTGCTGTCTATTTGGCCTAACTCACCTGTGAATAGTTTGAATACTGCAAACTTCAATAAGTAACACCTCATTTGTGTTTTATGTTCTGCAGACGTCCAGCAGGTGTCAGCAGAGAGTCATGAAGAGATTCCCTCCAAGCAGCAGGAGTGGAGCTCCAGTGTGGGACAGAAGAAGCTCGAGCCCACTCATATAGAGGAAGAAGAGGAACTGTGGGAGCAGCTTCCAAGGTTGGAGGAGGTTAATGACGAAGATGATATAAAGTCAGAACCAGACAGCATCTTTGCTCCACTGTCAGACATGGACCACATGATGTCAGACTCTTCTGATCACAGTGACCACATCCAAAAACCTTTGAAGAGTAAAAATGACTCTGAAGGTGATACGAGACATCAAAATAACAACAAACACTTTGACTGCTCTGAATGTGAAAAATCTTTTAGACATAAGAGTAATTTTACAGTACACATGAGAACACATACTGGAGAGAAACCTTATACTTGCCCTGTTTGTAAGAAGAGTTTCTCCAGAAAGCAATACATGACCACACACATGACAATACATACTGGAAAGAAACCTTTTACTTGCTCTGTTTGTAAGAAGAGTTTCCCCAGAAAGAATGACATGACCACACACATGAGAACACATACTGGAGAGAAACCTTTTGCTTGCTCAATTTGTGCTAAAAGATTCAACGCTAAGAGTATCATGACATTACACATGAAAATACACACAGGTGAGAAACCTTTCACTTGCTCTGTCTGTAAGAAGAGCTTCACCAGAAAGCATCACATGACCACACACATGAGAACACACACTGGAGAGAAACCTTTTACTTGCTCTGTCTGTAAGAAGAGTTTCTCCATGAAGCCTGACATGACCACACACATGAGAATACATACTGGAGAAAAACCTTTTACTTGCTCTGTTTGTAAGAAGAGTTTCTCCACAAAGCGTAACATGACCACACACATGAGAACACACACACTGGAGAGAAACCTTTTATTTGCTCTGTTTGTAAGAAGAGTTTCTCCAGATGGCAACACATGACCACACACATGAGGACACACACTGGTGAGAAACCTTTTCCTTGCTCTGTTTGTAAGAAGAGTTTCTCCATGAAGCCTGACATGACCACACACATGAGAATACATACTGGAGAGAAACCTTTTACTTGCCCTGTTTGTAAGAAGAGTTTCTCCAGAAAGCAATGTGTGACCAAACACATGAGAACACACAATGGAGAGAAACCGTTTGTGTGATAAAACAATCAGGTTTAAGTATCAGGTCAGTAAACACAAGTGTGTAACAGTCATGGAAGCTGCAGGGATGTAAAAACACTCAAACGGTGATTGTGCTAAATGTACTTTAAAAACACAGCATGATTAATATGAACGTATATTTTATGTTCAATGTTGTGCTTCTTATCTTCTACTCTTATATGTTGTCCTGGAATGACTTTTTAAGTTGTGTGCATTTATTGAATATTATATATGTTGCTAAATTTTTATTCTATTTTCCCATTGTTAAAGAGAGGTCATCTTATTTTTTATTTTTTTTTCCAACACATTTTCTCCATTGCACTTTATTGATGTTATTTTCCAATTAAAAGTATGAATTAATAACATTGTTAAAAAAATTTGGACCCTAAGTTCGGACACAGATTCATCGTCATCATCATCATCATCATCAGAATACTGGATGAAACTTTAACATTACTTTTTTTAATATAAGTGTGACCTCAATATTCCTCGATAATAAGTCTAAAAATAGAGATTTAAGTACCATATTAGAGTGCCTCTTGTAGTATTCCACCTCGCCACATTGTGAGAATTGGGGGCTAGCAGTTGCATGTTTTTATCATGTTTTATCAGCGAGGAAGACAGCATTTGTCTTTACTTTTTTGTCAGATTCAAGTTTTAATGTTCTTTTCATTAATAAATTAATCACTATGGCTGGCAATATTAAGGATTATTTATAGATATTTAAGAACAAATTCCCTCCTTGACAGGTAGCAAAATGACTCCACAAAATGTGAACTAGCAGCTGACTCAGTAAATATTTTTTTAATTTTCTAATTAGTTAACTATAAAGAGTAACATCCATCCATTTTCTACCGCTTATTCCCCTTTGGGGTCGCGGGGGGCGCTGCTGCCTACCTCAGCTACAATCGGGCGGAAGGCGTTGTACACCCTGGACAAGTCGCCACCTCATCGCAGGGCCAACACAGATAGACAGACAACATTCACACTCACATTCACACACTAGGGACCATTTAGTGTTGCCAATCAACCTATCCCCAGGTGCATGTCTTTGGAAGTGGGAGGGGCCTATCCCCAGGTGCATGTCTTTGGAGGTGGGAGGGGCCTATCCCCAGGTGCATGTCTTTGGAGGTGGGAGGGGCCTATCCCCAGGTGCATGTGTTTGGAGGTGGGAGGAAACCGGAGTACCTGGAGGGAACCCACGCATTCACGGGGAGAACATGCAAACTCCCCACAGAAAGATCCTGAGCCCGGGATTGAACCCTGACTACTCAGGACCTTCATATTGTGAGGCAGACACACTAACCCCTCTTCCACCGTGAAGCCTTAAAGAGTAACATGACAGTGGAAATTTCACAATAATTCACCAAAAATCGGAAATTGGGAATGATTTCTTAAGATGCAGATGAACCAGGTGGCACCATGCAGTAAAAAAAATGGATGTTTTTGATAAACGAACAAAAACCGAGAGCAACAGGGAACTGTGAAGACAACAAAACAAACCGCTGAAACCCAGCAAAACTCTCACAGGAAATGTGGAGCAGACGGCGTCCACAAAATATGTGCGTACTCGAGCTTGACATCTAAAAGGATAGTCACCCGTGAACAAAGAATAATGTCCGGACAACAAAGGTAGCAAGAGGATCAATTGAAATAGTCTTGATTGCAAACAGAAAAAAGGTGAGGGGAAATGCTCGGGGACAGAAGTGAAGCTGCCACGGGAAAACACCAACAAAACTGGGAGAGCCACCAAAATAAAAGCACAGGACAGGAATTCAAACATTAAACAGCGGAAAACACAAACAAAATGTGAACAAAATTTGCCAGATGTGACAAATGGAGTGTCAGAAATGAGCTGAGCCAAGATTGACAGGCTGGATAATGAGGGAGAAGCAATCTAGTGTCATGTCAGCACACTGGGACTGGAAGGCAGGATTCACACAATCTTCTTCTCACTTCTCTCTCATGTGGAGGCTACACTCCACATGACAGAAGTCACTACTACAACTACTCTTATTTCATTTAAATGTATTTTTTACTTACAAATTATTATTATTATTGTTTTTTTCATGGACATCCATCATCTGACATTGTTATCCATTACATCATATGTGCATACATCATACATCTATTGTCTGCCCGAAAGATCAAAATATTATTTTTTGTTTATTTCCCAACGATGACACCTGCACCCCTCCCCCACAAAAAAAGAAAGACAGCAAAAAAACGAAAACAAAAAACAAAGTAATAATAATATTAATAACAAATAATATAAACAGATAAAACTATATACATATAGGGAGTAATCTTTTTTTTTTTAAAACAGTTTAATCACTAATCAGAAAAAAAAATAGGCTTATGTGGCGTGACATAATCAACCCAGTATTCCCAGTATGAAGTAAATATCTCTAGTTTATAAATAATAAAAGCTGTTATCTTCTGTGTTTTATAAATGTCCATTGTGATTTCCATCATTTTCTTCAAAGTTGGGCTCTCCTGTAATATCCATTTCCTGGTAATGCTCTTTTTACAAACCACTAGTAGGATATTCATGAAGTATTTCTCTTTTTTCAGCCAATCCTGAGGTGCGATGTGTGAAAAACAGAATGTTACTTTCAAGGGGTGATGTGAAAATATCCTGTAGAGCTTGGTGTATCTCTTTCCAATAGTCCTTTATGGCAGAGCAGTCCCAGAAAACATGCTAGTGGTTTGCCTTTAGATTCCCACAATTTGTCCAACAGGCAGGGGAGTTGTTATCATACTGAGACTTCTGAGAAGGTGGAATAAAACTTTCCCAGCCAAACTCTCCACTTGGGTGAGCTGCTACAAGTCCATTGATATCTCCTTTTTATTGTCCATTCTTCCTCAGATGTAGTTATCCCTCCTTCCTTCTCCCATTTTGTTTTAACATATGAAGTTAAATATGATTTCTTATACAAGCATGAAACACTTCTATCAATAGTTTCTGAATTATATGCTTTTGTAAATAGTTCAATGAAACAAATGCTTGTCTATGTTACATTTTTCACCTTCATATTAACAAAATGCTGCAACTGCAGATATTGATATAAGTCTTGTTTTTTTTTTTAAATGTGTCCTTTTAAAGGGGAACATTATCACAATTTCAAAAGGGTTAAAACAATAACAATCAGTTCCCAGGGGCTTGTTGTATTTTTTGAAGTTTTACTCAAAATTTTACCGGTCTCGGAATATCCCTAAATAAAGCTTTAAAGTTCTTGATTTTCGCTATTTGCGATGCGACTGTCCATTTCCCTGTGACGTCACACAGTGCTGCCAATGTAAACAAACAATGGGAATACCACAGCAAGATATAGCGACATTAGCTCGGATTCACACTCGGATTTCAGCGGCTCAAGCGATTCAACAGATTACGCATCTATTGAAACGGATGGTTGGAGTATGAAAGTATTGAAGAAGAAACTGAAGCTATTGAGCAAATAGCTATTGACGCTATTCATAGCCATAGCATGGCCGAATAGCTACGTTAGCATTGCCGGTAAAATGTGCGGACCAAACGATCAGGACTTTCGCATCTTGTGACACTGGAGCAACTTAAATCCGTCGATTGGTAAGTGGTTTTTTCGCATAAAATGTGGGTGGAAGGAAACGTAATATAGTTGCAAATGTCTCTCCAGGTTATCCATACATCTCTGTACCATGTCTGCTTTAGCACCGCCGGTAAATAGCATGTTAGCATCGATTAGCGTAGCATGTTAGCATCGATTAGCTGGCAGTCAACATCAACAAAACTCACCTTTATGATTTCGTTGACTTTATCGTTGCAAATGCATCTGCAGGTTATCCATACATCTCTGTGCCATGTCTGCTTTAGCACCGCCGGTAAATAGCATGTCAGCATCGATTAGCGTAGCATGTTAGCATCGATTAGCTGGCAGTCAACATCAACAAAACTCACCTTTATGATTTCGTTGACTTTATCGTTGCAAATGCATTTGCAGGTTATCCATACATCTCTGTGCCATGTCTGCTTTAGCACCGCCGGTAAATAGCATGTCAGCATCGATTAGCGTAGCATGTTAGCATCGATTAGCTGGCAGTCAACATCAACAAAACTCACCTTTATGATTTCGTTGACTTTATCGTTGCAAATGCATTTGCAGGTTATCCATACATCTCTGTGCCATGTCTGTCATCGCCGGTAAAATGTGGAGACACTCTGGTACATTCAATGGGGGTCTGGCGGCAGACACTTTGGCATCTTGGGGCCAGTGGTGCAACTTGAATCCCTCCCTATTAGTGTTGTTACACCCTCCGACAACACACCCACCAGGCATGATGTCTCCAAGGTTCCAAAAAATAGTCGAAAAAACGGAAAATAACAGAGCTGAGACCTGGTCTTTGTAATGTGTTGAAAATGAAAATGGCGGCTGTATCACATTCTGACGTCATCGCCTCCAGCGCAATAAACAAAAAGGCGTTTAATTCGCCAAAATTCACCCATTTAGAGTTCGGAAATCGGTTAAAAAAATATGTGGTCTTTTTTCTGCACCATTAAGGTATATATTGACGCTTACATAGGTCTGCTGATAATGTTCCCCTTTAATAGTTTCAAAACTGAGCATTTTTTTAATCTTTCATTACACTACATGAAGCTGAATTATTTTTTGTTGATCTCTATTGGCAGAGTTTGAAATCGGTACAGCAGTCTTGGAAGTGCATTCCTTTTAATACAATCAATTTTACAGCTAAGGCGAAAAAAAGGAATTAAGTTCCATCGTGCTATGTCATCTTTTATTTTCTTATGTATGGGTAGATAATTTTATACTGATAATGTTGTTATATATTTTGATAAAATGAGGCCCAGGTATTTAAAAGACATATCAGGGGGTATAAATATATATATATATATATATATATATATATATATATATATTGTCTCCATCCATTTTGGATGGAGACAATAGCTAAGTAAAACTTGAACTATAGAGATTAAAAAAACAATATAAGAAAATATTCCTTTGTGTGTGATTTTTGTACATAATTTCACTGCTTCTGGGTTATAATTATACGAGAGGAGTTGAGTTTTACCGATGTTGATTTTATATCCTGATAATAGACCCTACCGTTCAAATGAGTGCATTCATTTAGGAAGAGAGTATGTTGGGTGCCAGAGGAAGACTAAAATGTCATCCACATCTGGCCAATTTATACTCTCTCACTTTAATTATGATTCCTTTAGAATTTCTCTAATCTGTTATTAATAGATTCTTCACAGAGAATCTTTGTTTACAAACTGAGCACTTGATTTTCCAGTGTGCATTCTTTTGTTTATCAAGTTTTTCTTAGAGCATCTTTTTTTTTTTTTTTTCACAAACTGAGCACATTAATGGTTTGTCTCCATGTGTGCATAGAATCTTAAAGTCTTCAACACAGAATCTTGTATTACAAACTGAGCACATTAATGGTTTGTCTCCATGTGTGCATAGAATCTTAAAGTCTTCAACACAGAATCTTGTATTACAAACTGAGCACATTAATGTGTTTTTCTCCTGTGTGAATTTGTTTGTTTATCAAGTTTTGTTTACACAGCATCTTTGTAACAAACTGAGCACATTAATGGCTTTTCTTCAGTGTGCATAATTTTTTCTGTTATCAAGACTTTCTTCACAGATAACATTTGATTACAAACTGAGCACTTTAATGTTTTTCTCCAGTGTGTATTATTTTGTTTGTTAGCTAAATTTTATTCACAGAGTCTTTTATTACAAACTGAGCACATTAATGGTTTTTCTACTTTGTGTAATTTTTTGTCTGTTATCATACGTTTCTTCACAGATAATATTTTTATTACAAACTAAGCACATTTATGGTTTTACCCAGTGTGTCATTTGTTTTATTTGTTATCAATAGTTTCTTCACAGATAATCCTTTTTTTTACAAACTGAGCACATGAGTGTTTCCCCAGTGTACATTATTTTGCTTGTTATCATGTTTTTTTCCAGAGCATCTTTTATTACAAACCAAGCACTTTAATGGTTTTTCTTTAGTTTGTATTATTTTGTCTGTTATCAAAAGTTTCTTCACGCAGAATCCTTTTTCACAAACTGAGTACATTAATGGTTTTTCCCGAGTGTGCATTCTTTTGTCTGTTAGCACTTTTTTTTACAGAGCATCTTTTATCACAAACTGAGTACATTAATGTTTTTTCTTCAGTGTGCATTATTTTGTTCATCAAGTTTTTTCACAAAGACTATTTTATTACAAACTGAGCACAATAATGTTTTTACTTCTGTGTGTATTTTTTTAATCTGTTATCAATAGATTATTCGCAGAGAATCCTTGTTTACAAACTGAGCTTTTGAATGTTTATTCTCCAATCCGCATACTTTTGTTTATCAAGTTTTTCACAGAAAATATTTTATTACAAACTGAGCACATTAATTGTTTTTCTTCATTGTGCATTATTTTGTTCAAGTTTTTCACAGAACATCTTTAAAGGCCTACTGAAAGCCACTACTAGCCACCACGCAGTCTGATAGTTTATATATCAATGATGAAATATTAACATTGCAACACATGCAAATACGGCCTTTTTAGTTTACTAAATTGCAATTTTAAATTTCCCTCGGAGTTAAAACGTGGCGGAATGATGACGTTTATGATTACGCGTGCGCGTGACGTCACAAATTGTTGGGGACATCTTGGCTCACGTCCACACACGGCTAATAGTCGTCTCTGTTCAACGCGTAATTACAGAGTATTTTGGACATCTGTGTTGCTGAATCTTTTGCAACTTGTTCAATTAATAATGGAGACTACGAAGAAGAAAGCTGTTGGTGGAAAGCAGTGGATTCAAAGATAATAATTAGTATGTGATCCTAGTTCAAATTTAACAGATTATATAAAACAACTTGTGTTTTATTTTATTGCTAGGACAGCAGGTGACCCCAGAGATCCTCGAGAGGGTTAGAGCTGGGCCAGCCAGGGTTAGTGAAGTCCCATCGTCAAGTGCAGCAGCCCCGAGATGCAGCCCAACATAGCATCTCCAGGTGTGTCTGGAATGCAAGCCAAGCTACGACCACCTCCTGCATTGTTTGATGAAGGACCAGCATCAAGTCCTGATAGTGGTTCTTCCGATGTCAGCTACGTGCCGAGTGGGTCATCGACGTCGGATCCGTGTCAATCTGACGGGCCGCCAGATCCCACACGTACTCCCAAGATGCGGGAAGAGGGCGCCCACAAGGTACCGAAGTACATCATCTTTGAGTCGTGCCTCCAGAGTCTCGTCAAGTGGTGTCACTGTCCAGCCTGTGGCAGCCAGGACATAAGCCCTTCTTGGGATTGGAACGGTACACAGCTGATCATGACCATACAATGTACATCATGTGACCGGAGGAGTAGGTGGAGCAGCCAGCCAAACATTGGCCCTTATGCCGCGGGCAACATCCTGCTATCTGCTGGCATTCTCTTGGCTGGCGGATCTTCTGGCAAGGTATTGCAAGTGCTGAACAGCATGGGAGTGCAGCGTCTACACCGCCTGGAGAGGGGGAACTTCTGGTTGCCTAGTGGAAGTCTGTGGAGAGACACATTCAGAACATCCACAAGGACCATGGCCACCTCTTCCCAATTTGTGCTCTTGGACAACTGCACGGTAGAAGTATGCAAAAGAAATGTCTCAAACCAAGTAAGTAGGCAAATAAGTTGCCCGAAAGCAGTGAGGGAATAGCAATATTTTACTGCACATCTTTTGAAAGTGCCCTGCGTTGAGGTGGCGACTTGTACAGGCTGTACGCCGCCTTCCGCCCGATTGTAGCTGAGGTAGGCACCAGCTCCCCCCGCAAACCCAAAGGGAATAAGCGGTAGAAAAATGGATGGATGGATCTTTTGAAAGTCAAAAAATTCAGATAAACTTGTGAATAGATAACCAGTTTTCAAGTTGACTGGAACATTTTGTATAAACATTGTTCTATTTTAAATGTATGTTTAGTCTCACGCTCAGCAGTGAAACTGGAGGAGGTTGTCAACAACAAGTCCCTGCTGAAAGATATCGCCATGCTGTCGAGTAAACACCAGACTTCCAAGGTAGAGGCGTTCCATAGCCTTATCATACAGGTAAGAATTAGGCTGATTGCCTGTCGGTGGTTAGCACCTGCCACTAGGACTTTGGGGGCCAGGGAGCAAATTACTACAACAGTGGTTCTCAACCTTTTTTCAGTGATGTACCCCCTGGGAACATTTTTTTTAATTCAAGTAAATCAGAGCAAAGCATTTTTGGTTGAAAAAAAGATAAAGAAGTAAAATACAGCACTATGTCATCAGTTTCTGATTTATTCAATTGTACAGTATAACATGTACAATAATATGTTTTGGACACTCGGGTGAAGAGAGGGGCGGAGCTTTCTACCGATCACCACCTGGTGGTGAGTTGGCTGCGATGGTGGGGGAGGATGCCGGACAGACCTGGGAGGCCCAAACGCATTTTGAGGGTCTGCTGGGAACGTCTGGCAGAGTCTCCTGTCAGACAAAGTTTCAATTCCCACCTCCGGAAGAACTTTGAACATGTCACGAGGGAGGTGCTGGACATTGAGTCCGAGTGGACCATGTTCCGCACCTCTATTGTCGAGGCGACAGATCAGAGCTGTGGCTGCAAGGTAGTTGGTGCCTGTCGGGGCGGCAATCCCAGAACCCCTTGGTGGACACCAGCGGTGAGGGATGCCGTCAAGCTGAAGAAGGAGTCCTATCGGGTCCTTTTGGCTCATAGGACTCCGGAGGCAGTGGACAAGTACCGACAGGCCAAGCGGTGTGCAGCTTCAGCGGAAGCGGAGGCAAAAACTCGGACATGGGAGGAGTTCGGGGAAGCCATGGAAAACGACTTCCGGACGGCTTCGAAGCGATTCTGGACTCTCATATTTCTGGGGCTGAGGTCCCTGAGGAAGTTAAAAAGCTCCTCGGTGGCAAGGCCCCAGGGGTGGATGAGGTCCGCCCGGAGTTCCTTAAGGCTCTGGATGCTGTGGGGCTGTCTTGGTTGACAAGACTCTGCAGCATCACGTGGACATCGGGGGCGGTACCTCTGGATTGGCAGACCGGGGTGGTGGTTCCTCTCTTTACGAAGGGGGACCGGAGGGTGTGTTCCAACTATCGTGGGATCACACTCCTCAGCCTTCCCGGTAAGGTTTATTCAGGTGTACTGGAGAGGAGGCTACGTCGGATAGTCGAACCTCGGATTCAGGAGGAACAGTGTGGTTTTCGTCCTGGTCGTGGAACTGTGGACCAGCTCTACACTCTCGGCAGGGTTCTTGAGGGTGCATGGGAGTTTGCCCAACCAGTCTACATGTGCTTTGTGGACTTGGAGAAGGCATTCGACCGTGTCCCTCGGGGAGTCCTGTGGGGAGTGCTCAGAGAGTATGGGGTATCGGACTGTGTTATTGTGGCGGTCCGATCCCTGTACGATCAGTGCCAGAGCTTGGTCCGCATTGCTGGCAGTAAGTCGAACACATTTCCAGTGAGGGTTGGACTCCGCCAAGGCTGTCCTTTGTCACCGATTCTGTTCATTCATAACTTTTATGGACATAATTTCTAGGCACAGTCAAGGCGTTGAGGGGTTCCGGTTTGGTGACCGCAGGATTAGGTCTCTGCTTTTTGCAGATGATGTGGTCCTGATGGCTTCATCTGACCGGGATCTTCAGCTCTCACTGGATCGGTTCGCAGCCGAGTGTGAAGCGACCGGAATGAGAATCAGCACCTCCAAGTCCGAGGCCACGGTTCTCATCCGGAAAAGGGTGGAGTGCCATCTCCGGGTTGGGGAGGAGACCCTGCCCCAAGTGGAGGAGTTCAAGTACCTAGGAGTCTTGTTCACGAGTGGGGGAAGAGTGGATCGTGAGATCGACAGGCGGATCGGTGCGGTGTCTTCAGTAATGCGGACGTTGTACCGATCCGTTGTGGTGAAGAAGGAGCTGAGCAGGAAGGCAAAGCTCTCAATTTACCGGTCGATCTACGTTCCCATCCTCACCTATGGTCATGAGCTTTGGGTCATGACCAAAAGGATAAGATCACGGGTACAAGCGGCCCAAATGAGTTTCCTCCGCCGTGTGGCGGGTCTCTCCCTTAGAGATAGGGTGAGAAGATCTGCCATCTGGGAGGAACTCAAAGTAAAGCCGCTGCTCCTTCACATGGAGAGGAGCCAGATGAGGTGGTTCGGGCATCTGGTCAGGATGCCACCCGAACGCCTCCCTAGGGAGGTGTTTAGGGCACGTCCAACCGGTAGGAGGCCACGGGGAAGACCCAGGACACGTTGGGAAGACTATGTCTCCCGGCTGTCCTGGGAACGCCTCGGGATCCCCCGGGAAGAGCTAGACGAAGTGGCTGGGGAAAGGGAAGTCTGGGTTTCCCTGCTTAGGCTGTTGCCCCCGCGACCCGACCTCGGATAAGCGGAAGAAGATGGATGGATGGATGGATGGTGATGTTTTTTTTTATATTGCTGTGTAAAATATTGAAAAAACATTGACTCATTGTCACACCTATGGATCATGTTTTGTTTTGTCATGTTATGTTTTTGATTTTGGACAATCAGTCACGTTTTGCACTTCCTGGTTTTGTTTGTTTCCATGCCAACCTCATGAGTTTTCACCTGTCACATCCCTGTTCTCAGCCTCACACCTGTTTTCACTAATAGTCACAGCTATTTAAGTCACTCTTTTTCTTGTCTTCGTCCTGGGATCTTCACACTCACACGCACCCTACCCATGCTGTCCAAACCTTTACGCCCTGTCCACAGTTCCATGCCGAGTAAGTTTATATATTTATGCCACAGTGCACTCTTTTGTTTCATGTCTTTAGTCTTGCCATCGTGCTGTTTAAGTTTATAGTTAAATTTTCTTTCATGCCCTTGAGCAGGTGTTTTTGTTTCACGTTTGTACTGTTTAGCCAAGTTTCTTCCTCTTTGTGAGCGCCCTTAGTTTGATTATTTTTGATTAGAGTGTTTAAATAAAAACATGTACCTGAATTCACGCCTGGCTCGTCCTGTAATCCCGCTGCGTCGAAGGAGCACACTCAATCCATGTCAAGGCCTGACACTCATATTGTATTGAAAGTACCTTAATGTGTCTAAACATTGTTTATGTGTGTTTAATTGTTCAATAACAAAATAAAATAAATAGAAGTAGAACTGGTTAGCAAATAAACTCTTATTTTAACAAAAATAATGTTGAAGTCATATTACATGACATTATATAAATATGTATATTAAATATAATTTGAATAGTTGGCAAGTAAACAAAATGCCTTTGCCATACCTAGTTGTATTATATCAATTATAACTCAACCCCACACTTTATAACATGTATTCACACTTTGTTGTGTGAAAATATTTTAATCAGTGCATACATGTGCACATATATGTCCTTTAATAGAGTAAACATCAAAAATATTTGTATCTGAATGCACTTTGTATTTAACACCACCATTCTTAAATATGTTGTTTGTAAGAATGTGGGTGTTGTTGAGAAGATGATGCAGGTGTTCTGTCCAATTTAGCTTCCTGTAAAAATGTGTTATTTATTCTAGTTTATTTGTAAAAATAAATTGTTTTCCTATATTATAGTCTCCTCACTTTATCCAGACAGTCATTAGGACAAAAGACCCTGCAAGGACTTTGCCCTTTCGCAGGGAAACCTATTCACTGTGGCAGGACAGTATCTAGATGAATTGATCACATTTGTATAATCGGCTATGAGGCATTTTATTCTCATTGTACAGCACTTACCTTTGGGCTGATACTGATACTGATACTGATACTGTGTTGACCAGTTTGATGATTGAATGTCCAGTACTGTAGAAATGTGTTTGGATATGACAATCCCTTTATTCCAAGCTATCAAAATGAAATGAAAAGTAGGTTCTAGAACATTATGTATGCTGACCTTGAATGGCACATTGTCACAGCAGTGAGACCTGACCACACACCACACCACACGCTCCAAAACTGTTTGTCCTCCATGCAATCACCCCCCAGTGTTCCCAGCTGAACACAATTAAAGGAGGCTACCATGGCAACCGCACCATAGCAACAGTCCCATCCCTGTCAACACTTCCTGGTTCTCAACAGGAAGTGGACGGAGCAATCTGCAGAAAGGGACATTCAGCATGAACTGAAGCCAGCTATCAATCAGAGAAAACAAAATAAAAACAATATAAGCAAATAAGGAAATTTGGCTCCAACAGTCAGTTTTCGTCTTTTGGTGCAGTTGACCTTGTTCTTACATTTCTCCTTCCTCCTAAAGTCCCTGTGTTGCCCTTGTGGGCGGAGTTGTGGGACGTGCACAGCTGCTTCCAATTGACCCTGGTGCTACTTAAGCAGCACCTTGACAGCTGGATGGCACTCGGCGATTCTACTCCACGCCAGTTGATTCTATGCTTTGAGTATTTTGCTACCTTGGCCATTCCCAGTGCCATCCATCTTGGTGTTGTTTTGTAGTGTGCACGTCTTGTAACTCCAAACCAAGTTGACTTTATTTGTGTATAGAAGTAGCTTTTGTTATTTTTTCCAAAATGCACATTTAGTCTTCTCTTTTTCGCACCATCGTTTTTTGTTACCTACTGTTTGGATTGTTTTTGTGAGTAGATTTCCGCAGTAAAAGAAGTGTGAACAGCACTCTGACAGAAGGAGTTCCTCCAAAACACAACACCCTTTGGCGGAAAAGTATGTGATTAAATGCTATACATATAAAATGAAAGAGACAAGTGGTAGAACAAATGGATGGATGTACAGTAAAGCTCTGTGGGATGATGTACATAATTAACTTTTCCCAAACATTCCAAACGTTCCCATGTTTTCTGAAATTGATAATGTTTGAGGAATTCTAAAAAAGGGGGATAAATCATGAACAACTTTAAAAAACACTTGTCATGTGTAGTACTTGACTGAAAAAAGGTAATAATCTAAAATATCTCATCTATAAATCTTAGAAACTATGTGCTGATGTTTTTAGAAGGTCAAAGTTAAAGTCTGGACAGTTTATTTCAAATCCTGCAGTTTCATTTGCTGCTGCTGTTCTCACCAGCACACTTGTGTTTCTTACACTGGTACTTAGAAGACAATCTTTCACCACACACACTGCAACTCAACACTTTCTCTCCTGGGTGTCTTCTCATGTGTCTTTTCAAATGCTGACTTTGTAAAAAACTTTTACAACATACTGAACATGTAAAAGGTTTTTCTCCAGTGTGTGTTCTCACGTGTTCTTTCAAATAGTGCCGTTGCGCAAAATATTTACTGCAGATTGAACAGGAAAAGGTTTTTCTCCAGTGTGTATTCTCATGTGCTTTTTGAAATTTTCCCTTCGAGTAAAATCTTTACCGCAGATTGAACATGAAAAAGGTTTTTCTCCAGTGTGTGTTCTCATGTGTACTTTCAAATGTGGCCTCTGAGTAAAATCTTTACCACAGATAGAACATGAAAAAGGTTTTTCTCCAGTGTGTGTTCTCATGTGTACTTTTAAATCTGGCCTCTGAGTAAAATGTTTACCGCAGTTTGAACATGAAAAAGGTTTTTCACCAGTGTGTGTTCTCATGTGTCTTTTCAAATGTTGACTTTCTCTAAAACCTTTACCACAGATTGAACAGGAAAAATGTTTTTCACTGGTGTGTGTTCTCATGTGTACCTTCAAATTGATACTTTGTGTAAAACCTTTACTACAGAGTGAACAAGAAAAAGGTTTTTCTCTAGTGTGTGTTCTAATATGTATTTTCAAACTCTGATTTTGTGTAAAACCTTTACCACAGGTTGAACAGGAAAAACGTTTTTCACAAGTGTGTGTTCTCATATGTTCTTTCAAATATCGACTTTCTGCAAAACCTTTACTACAGATTGAACATGAAAAAGGTTTTTCTCCAGTGTGTGTTCTCATGTGTCTTTTCAATTTACTAGGATATTTAAAAGTTTTGTGACAGTGAGAACATTTGAAGTGAGTGTTGTCAGTGTGACATGTCTTATCATCTTTAGAGTCTTCATCATCAGTGTCAGGAGAGTGTGACGTTGTGTCCTCACTATCTGATAGTGGAGCTAAGAGCTTGTCTGCTTGTGATCCTCCACAGTGGTCTCCATCAGCTTCTGTTGTCATGTGTTGTGTTGAGCTGCTGCTTGGAGGCTCCCCCCCTCCCCTCTCCTCACTTTCACCTTTCACCTCATCATCTTCACTCTTCACAGGGACACCAGTCACTGGGAACTCCTCCAACCATTTAGGCTGACTGATGCCCTTTTCCTCCTCTTCCTCTTTAATCTGCGGCGGCTCTTGGTCCTCCTCTTCCTCTTTAATGTGCGGCGGCTCTTGGTCCTCCTCTTCCTCTTTAAAGTAAGGGGTCAGTAGGTCCTCCTCTTCCTCTTTAAAATGGGTTATTAGTGGCTTCTCCTCTTCCTTTTTAAAATTGGGGGTCAATGAGTCCTCCTCTTCCTCTTTGATGTGAGTGGTCAGTGGGTCATCCTCTTCCGCTTTAAAATGGGGGATCAGTGGGTGTTTCTTTTCCTTTTTAATGTGGGAGGGCTGTGGCTCCATCCTGAAGCTCCACTTCTGTTGCTCAGGGAGAAGATGTTCTTCACAGACGTCTGCAGGCCACAAGAAGACAAACACGTTTTAGAAACATCCATCTCTGCTCAGTCACACAATGCATTCAGTACTTTTACATGCACTTAGGAAAAACAAGTTATCGTATGAACTGTCTTGAAATCTCAGTGACGCACAAACACGCTGCTCTTTACAACATTATTCACAGGAAGGAAAAACAAACCAGCACAACAGGACTTTCTACTATGGATAGACGGTTGATGGTTTAAAATTGATTCTGTCATATATTATTTCTTATAGAATTATTAATAGAACCGTTTTAAAACAGGCTACACAGGCTCCTAATTTAGTTGATGAAATATGCAGTAAAATATTTCATCATTTCCAGTATTATTTTCTCAAATAAAGCAACCAGATATTAACAGTAAATAAACAAGTACATTAATAATAATTGTTTCGCCAAATTAATACAATTAGAAAAGACACAATATGTTACTGCATATGTCAGCTGCCAAATTAGGAGCTTTTGTAACCCATTTTGAAATTATTTTATTAGCAATCATATACCAAATGATATATCGTGACATATATTGTTATTAAGATATAGATTTTAAGTCATATGGCCCATACCAAACATTGTTTCCCCGAGTCATTTTGTTTGGCCCACCAAATATATTTATTTTTATATTCTTTAGATGTGTGTGTATGTTTAAAATGTGGTACTACTGTTCTACATCACGTGGAAGTGTACATTTAAACCAATGTGGGTGGCACTGGGAGCAGGTGGGTAAAGTGTCCTTCCCAAGGACACAATGGCTCAGATGGCAGAAGCTGGGATTGAACCTGGAACCCTCAAGTTGCTGGCATGGCCGCGCTACCAACCGAGCTATACTGCCAGGCCACGTTAACAACATCAACACATTACCCACCGCCTAAACTAAAGTCTTAAAAAAACCAAAACATTTTTTGTTTTTTTGTCCTGTCCGGCTTCTCAGGCAAATCATATAGTCGATGTAGATGCCCATATCGCATGTTCACATTTACTTTACAAAAGAGAAGTGTAGGATACTTCTCTTGTTGCCTTATTTGTATTTGACTTCATTAGACGTATTGATATTATCATTTTGTGCTAAACTAAAGTCTTAACAAGCTGGTACGCTTCGTACTGCCTCTGTCTCTGTCACTATGTCTCTGCAGCCCCCAGCATTGTCCCACCCACACAACCATCTGATTGGTTACAGGCAAAGCGGTAAGAGCCAATCAGCAGTGCGTATTCAGAGTGCATGGAATCAGGGCTCACGGCAGAGGCAGGCAGAGAGGAGAGACGGTGCATGTTAGCAGAAAGGTGTTCAGCAGGTGAGCATAATGCAGCGGACGATCCCCATATCATAATAAACACCTCCCAGTCAACTACTTGTAACATCACTATGAGCCCGTTGACGATCTGGAGGTATAGGCGGTAGCTCAGCTCGCTCACAGTCCTTGAGGTGAAGGCTGATTAGCTTTTAGCGTAACGTTAGCTCATTTTGCGATGTGTGCGTGCGTGCGTGTGCGTGCGTGTGTGTGTGTTACGGACAGTAAAGCCCTGTCTGTTTGAGAGAAAGACAAGCATTATTGACCGATAGTTAACATCTAAGTTATTTCACTTAACCTTTTTCTGTGTTGACGCAGCAAAAAGTCAGTGAGTCCTACTCTTCCTCTTTATTGTGAGTAGAGCTGTGACTCCTCTTTCTCTGTAAGGTAAGGGAGGGCTGTGATTCATTTGTCTCCTTAATGTGAGAGCTATCTGGCTCCTCCTTCCCTTTAATGTGGGGTTGCTTTGAATCCTCTTCCTCTTTAATCTTGGGGTACTGCAGAACCTCCATTTCCTTTTTAATACAAGGGGTTGTGACTGATTCTGCTCCATCCTTGAGGTCCGCTCTTGCTGCTCAGGGAAATGTTCTTCAATACACAAGTTAGACGAACAAATGCTTTAGAAAAGTCCAGATTTACCCAGTCACATGACACTTTGTCCTGCATATATTCTGATAATGTCTCTGAGGATTTTATCAGTCCCCACGTTGACTTTCAAGATGTCAAAACCATACGGTACATCAGGGAAGCAATACAAAAACTCATGAAAAAAATAAACACAGCAGTAAAACACTTACATACAAACAAGACAGCTGCTTGTACACCCGAAAGAGAACAAAGAACAGTGTCTAAGAGGAGCATCAACATTTGCATTTAAACTGTAAAATCCTGTTTATGATTTATTTACTCTACTTATTTAAATATGAACATTTTCCTTTAGGAAACTTTTACGATTTCTGTGTTGTTGTAGCTTGTATGCTGCAATTCCCCCCCCAAGATGGCGACCCTGTAGTGGCTGCTGTTGGCAGGAGCTCTGTGCTCTTGTGTCATCCTTTTGTGTTTCCATCTTCTTTTCATGTGTTTATATACATATACATATGCATATATATATATATATATACATATACATATATACATATACATATACATATATATATATATATATATATATACATATACATATATACATATACACATATATACATATATACATATATATATACATATATACATATATATATATATATATATATATATATATATATATATATATATATATATATATATATATATATATATATATACATATATATATATATTTTTTTTTTTGCCTTTTGGTCCGGACCCTTTGGGACTGTGTGACAAGGGGTGGCACTTTCGTGACTTCTGCGAAGCTTTTTTGTGAACTTCTGGATCTGCCTCCTTGGAGCGTTTTGGCCATGGAGACCAGCTGCTGGGTCTCTGCCACACCAGAATCCGTTTGGAGAGACTGGAGGAGATGCAGATGAAGAGACAGGACTGTGGAGCTAGCACTGAGCGCCGGGACGGAAAAGCTTCACAGTGTCTTGGCTGAATGAGCAGGTATCGGACACCTCGGTCTCTTTGGACATATCCTCACTCATCCATGCGGACTGGACACTGGCCGAGACTTGGTCGGCGGCCGAGAGTGGAGTCGGCTCTCTTGGTTGCTTTGTTGGGTCTGCTCCCGTCTCTGGCCATCCTCCCTCCACCCCAGCAGACGATGGCGTGGGACACCGCAAAAGCCACCACAGTGTATTTGTTTCTTTTACTTTTTATTCATGTATGTATGTAGAAGTGTCTGGTTGCATCAGCTCTGCTCTTTTAATGTCCTTTGTCTTCTTTGATGTTTCCCTCTTACACATGAAAGAGGGATGTATGCTAGGGCTATAAGTTGTTTTTTTCCCTTGGCCTCAGTCTGGACCCCCTCTCCAGGGGCCCAGGCTGAGACCGATTTTTAATTTTTTCTCACATTGCCCCCACTTGTTTACATGTATGTATCTCACCTTTTTTGCAAGGGGCGCCGCAAGTTGGCAGACCCGTCAGCGATCCTGTTCTGTCTCCCTGGAATGTTTGTCTGACCTTGAATGGGATTGTGCTGAAAATGTTTATTTCCCCTCAGGGATTAATAAAGTATGTCTGATTCTGATGTTTGATATCAACAAAACATAGCTAATTAGTAGAAATGAACTAGATTAAATCATCTCTCAAAGGTGTTGAGACATTGCTGGACAGCGGAGAAGTAACTAAATCCAAATAAAAAAATGATTTTATTTTTTTATAAGATATTTAGACTTAGACTTCCTTTTTATTGTCATTCAAAGTTGAACTTTACAGTACAAATAAGAACGCAATTTTGTTGAATTATCTCTTGGTAGTGCAGGATAAAAAAAACAATAAGGTGCAGATATACAGTTGTGATCCAAATTATTAAACCGCCACACAATTTTGGTGTTTTAGAAAGTTGGACATTTATTCCGTATTTTGTTTATAGTCATATCAAATAAAGATGTTTCAAATAGATAAATGCAACTCAAATCGTAACACTGTATTTTACAAAATACCAAAAAAGGACATTTTTCTTAATATCTCATTGACAAAATTATTCAACCCCTTGCAGATCATAACTCTTAAGAACAGAATTTGAATAAGGTCTTTTCAATCAGGTGTTGAACACACCTGTAGATGTGATTAGAACCATAACGAGCAACAATTAAAGTGATTGAAAAAGACTGACGCTCAGCTTCTTGTAGATGGTCAATGGTGTATTTGCAACATGGTGAAGTCCAGGGAGTGGTCAAAGAAGTCAAGAGAGGAGGTCATTTCTCTTCATAAGAAAGGATATGGATATAAGAAAATAGCAAAGACATTACACATTCCAAGAGACACAGTTGGGAGCATAATTCGCAAGTTTAAAGCTAAAGGCACAGTGGAAACACTACCTGGGCGTGGTAGAAAGAGGATGCTGTGTGCGTACAGTGATGAAAAACCCCCGGGTAACAACTGAGGAACTACAACAGGACATTGCAGAGGGGGGAACGCAGGTTTCGTCCCAGACAATAAGGCGCGCACTACGAGATGAAGGCCTCCATGCCAAAACTCCCAGGCGCACCCCACTTCTGACTACCAGGCACAAGAAAAATAGACTCCAGTATGCCAAAAAATCATCTGGACAAACCCCAAATGTTTTAGGAAACTGTTCTATGGAGTGATGAGACAAAACTGGAACTCTTTGGGCCTATGAATCAACGTTATGTCTGGAGGAGAAAAAAATGAAGCTTACAAAGAGAAGAACACCATTCCTACTGTTAAGCATGGTGGGGGGTCAATCATGCTCTGGGACTGTTGCTCTGCCTCAGGTACCTGATAATCTTTTCCGTCGTCCTCACCACTCTCTGGAGAGACTTCCAGTCTGAGCCATTGCAGGCTCCAGTCCAGACAGAGATGCTGTTGGTCAGCAGGCTCTCTATAGTTCCTCTGTAGAATGTGCTGAGAATGGGGGGAGGGAGCTGTGCTCTTTACATCCGACGCAAAAAGTGCATGCGCTGCTGAGCTCTTTTTACAAGATCTCCGGTGTGTAGGGACAAGGTTATATTGTCAGTAATCTGCACCCCCAGGAACTTGGTGCTGCTTACCATCTCCACCGCTGTGCCGTTGATGATGAGTGAAGTGTGGCTGGACTGGTGCTTCCTGAAGTCAACGATGATCTCCTTGGTCTTGTCGACGTTCAGGACCAGGTTGTTGGTTCTGCACCAGTCAACCAGATGTTTCACCACCTCCCTGCGAGATGTTGAAGATGTCTGTGAGAACCCCCGCCAACTGGTCTGCACATCCCTGAAGCACCTGGCCCGGAATGTCATCAGGTCCGGGGGTTCACTTTCCTCAGGGTATTCAGGACATCCGCTGTGTCCAAGTTGAGCGGCTGCTCATCAGAGCGAGGGGTGTTTTTTCTCGCCGGAGTGATGGATTTTCTCGCCAGGGGGGTGTTAAGTGCCTCAAACCTTTCAAAGTAGTTGTTTAGGTCATTTAGGAAGCTGATACTGTTGTCACAGGGACGGGGGGCAGCTTTATAGTCCGTGATGACCTGTATGCCCTGCCACATTTGTCGAGTGTTCGTGGGGTTCTGGAAGAAGTCCTGCACTTTCTGACTGTGAGCACCTTTGCAACCTTAATGGCACGGTTCAGGTTAGCTCTGGCTGTTTTTACTGCTACCATGTCGCTAGACTTAAACGCCTTGTTCCGAGCCTTCAGCATTGCACGCAGTACCTCACTGTTCATCCATCCAGAGTTTCTCGTTGGCCCGTGTGGGGATGTTCTTGATAATAATAATAATAATAATAATAATGGATTCGATTTATATCGCGCTTTTCTATTGTTAAATACTCAAAGCGCTCACAGAGAAGTGGGAAGCCATCATTCATTCACACCTGGTGGTGGTAAGTTACATCTGTAGCTGCCCTGGGGTAGACCAACGGAAGCGTGGCTGCCAATTTGCGCCTACGGCCCCTCCTACCACCACCAATCATTCATTCATCATTCATTCACCAGTGTGAGCGGCACCACGGGCAAGGGTGAAGTGTCCTGCCCAAGGACACAACGGCAGCGATTTGGATGTTAATAGGTGGGAAGCGAACCTGCAACCCCCAGGTTTCTGGCACGGCCGCTCTACCCACTACGCCATGCCGCCCCTAATCTGATCACACTGACATCCTCCATGCACTTCTGAATGTATGCGGACACAGACTTTGCATACTCCTCCACACATGTGTTATGATTATCGGTGACGGCTGCCTTGAACATGTCCCAGTCTGTGGTTCCGAAGCAGTCTTGTAATGCTTCCATTGCTCCCTCTGGCCAGGTCCTCACCTGCTTCACTGTAGCTTGCTTTCTGATCAGCAGGGGCTTGTATGCAGGAATTAGCATCACATATAGATGGTCTGAGGAGCCCAGGTGGGGGCGTGGTGCAGCTTTATACGCCTGTTTAATATTACTATAAACCAAGTCCAGCTTGCTTCCATCCCTGGTTGCAAAATTCACATATTGATGGAAATGAGGGAAAACTGTTTTCATGTAAGCTTGATTAAAATCCCCTGCAACGATGAAAACTTCCTCTGGATGTGTAGTTTGCAGTTCATTGATGGAGCAGCACAAAGCATTCAAAGCTTCTTTGGTGTGAGCACTGGGGGGAATGTACACTGTTGTGAAGATCATAGCACTGAATTCTCGAGGTAAATAAAATGGCCTGCATTTTATAGTTAATATTTCTACATCGGGAGAGCAGTGACATGAGACGTTCTTCCCGTTGTTGCACCAGTTGTTATTGATGTATATACAAACACCACCGCCTCGGGATTTACCAGAGAGAGTGCTGCTCCTATCCGACCGAAACATAGTTAGCTCCTCGATGCTAACTGCCTCGCCCGGGAAGAATGGTTTCAGCCACGTTTCTGTGAGAAATATGGCGCAGCAGTCTCTCATCTAGATAGATAGATAGATAGTACTTTATTGATTCCTTCAGGAGAGTTCCTTCAGGAAAATTACAATTCCAGCAGCAGTGTCTTGCATATGAATCCAGCGTCAGGTAGTCCAGTTTGTTCTCCAGTGAGCGGACATTTGAGAGCAGGATGGAAGGAAGCGGCGTTCTGTGAGGATTAGCCTTTAGCTTTGTTGTTAGCCCCGCTCGGCATCTCCGTTTCTGTTTCTGATCCCACCGCTTATGTCTCCTCTGTCTGCGGTCCCCTCTGGTACTAGGCTCCGCTGCCTCACGGGCCGCTGGATGTAGCCGGCGTAGTATTCCCAGGATAGCGAGGAGGTCCAACGTATACGCATCTTTCGGTCTAATACTGCCCGATCCATCCACATCCAAAATTGTCTGGCGGTCGTACGTTACTACGGAGTGTCCACGCTGGAAGCCAGCCATGAAATTCACAGAAATTACTGGTAGATTTGCCAAAATGTTCTATTACTACCAAGAGCCTCTGCAGCCGCAGCCGAGCAGGGCGCCGCCATCTTGAGACCAATATCTGGCTTGTATCTTCAGTAGGGATGTACATTTATAGATTTATGGATATGATACCCTAATCAATATTCCTTATCGATACCAGTATTTATCGGTACTCTTGTCGGTACTACATGTCATTTGTGGAAATAAAAAAGTGGAAAAGAGGCATTTTAAATAGCATTCCTATTTGCAGAAGAGGTTGAAGTCTTAAAGAAGTCAACTATGTGTGCAGTGCAAGGTGAAATGCAGTTATGTCATCTTCTTCTCAATAACACACACATCAAACTTTGGTTGCTTCCTTATTTGTCATCATTCAAAGCTGATTGTAATGTGTAGCAGCGGCAGCTGAACTCAATGTGACAACGTGTCATAGTTACCTCAGTCAGCTGGAATTAAAAATACAAATAGTTGTGTCGTTAGTCCAGAATCTTCACGGTCTTCATGGACAACATAATTAAAGGCCTACTGAAATGAGATTTTCTTATTTAAACGGGGATAGCAGGTCCATTCTATGTGTCATACTTGATCATTTCGCGATATTGCCATATTTTTGCTGAAAGGATTTAGTAGAGAACATCCACGATAAAGTTTGCAACTTTCGGTGCTAAGAGAAAAGCCCTGACTCTAACGGAAGTCGCAGACGATGACGTCACAAGTGTGGGGGCTCCTCACATATTCACATTGATTTTAATGGGAGCCTCCAACAAAAAGTGCTATTCGGACAGGAGAAAACGACAATTTCCCCTTTAATTTGAGTGAGGATGAAAGATTTGTGGTTGAAGATATTGATAGCGACGGACTAGAAAAAAAAAAAAACGCGATTGCATTGGGACGGATTCTGATGTTTTTAGACACATTTACTAGGATAATTCTGGGAAATCCCTTATCTTTCTATTGTGTTGCTATTGTTTTAGTGAGTTAAATAGTACCTGATAGTCGGAGGTGTGTCTCCACGGGTGTCTTGACGCCAGTGTCTCAGAGGAGTTGACGGCAGCTTTATGGATGGCACAAGCTCAGCTTTTCTCCGGTAAGAAGCGACGTTTTAACCACAATTATCTCACCGAAACCTGCTGGTTGACGTGTGGTCGTGATTCATGTTCTCTTGACCGCGCTCTGATCCATAGGAAAGTTTCACCTCCGGGAATTTTAAACAAGGAATCACCGTGTGTTTGTGTGGCTAAAGGGTAAAGCTTCCCAACTCCATCTTTCTACTGTGACTTCTCCAATATTAATTGAACAAATTGCAAAAGATTCAGCAACACAGATCTCCAAAATACTGTGTAATTATGCCGTTAAAGCAGACGACTTTTAGCTGTGTGTGTGTGCAGCGCTCATACTTCCTATAAACCCGTGACGTCTTGCGTAGACGTCATCGTAACACAACGTTTTTAAGACGAAACTCCCTGGAAATGTAAAATTTCAATTTAGTAAACTAAAAAGGCCGTATTGGCATGTGTTGCAATGTTAATATTTCATCATTGATATATAAACTATCAGACTGCGTGGTGGCTAGTAGTGGCTTTCAGTAGGCCTTTAGGAACCAGTACTAAAAAAAAAAAATGGTACTTGGTATACAGCTCTTATCTTCATCACTAAACCTTTGAAATATGCTGACATATGTGCTGCCAAAGGTAAATAAATAGTAGCCATATTGAATGTGTGCCTTCATTTGACCACGTGAGGTAAGGAGGACGGCCTCTAGGTCACATGGTTACACCCCAGCAATTACACTGTTGATGATTGATGAGCATTCATTTTTAAATGGTGGTGTTAAAAAGCAAATATATCTCCATCTTTAGTGATAAATGTGTCCCCCGGATGAACATGTGTCACAAACATTGTATTAGATGATATGTGGATGTTGTGCTTACTTGGACTGTGATGAAGCTGTGAGGACTCAGGTGGTTTGTCTTCATGCTCTTCAGTCTTCACAGAGACAACAGTCAGTGGAAACTTGCTGACATCAGCCTCCTCCTGCCCTACAGGACACTCTCCCTCCTGACTCATCCACACTTCCTCCTCTTCCTCTTTAATGTGGGGGGGCTGTGGATCCTCCTGCTGCTGAAGGGGACGTTCTTCTTGACGAGCGTTCATCTGTTGGACGTCCGCAAGACAACACAAACAAACTTCAGCTCAGATGTGTCAAATGTTTTTTAGTCTATCAAATATAAAATTTTCCAAGTGGACTGACACCACTTTGTGGTGATGTTCTTCTACACATGGAATAATCATCAGTTATTGATTATTATGAATTGTGTCATTGATCCTGTTTTCTGCATTTACATTAATTATTGATTAAAAAGTAACAACTTATGGAAAACCTCCTGCTGGGATTTTAATACCGTCATGACTGCATGAAGTCAGTCTGCACGTATAAAAGTGTCATTGTGCTGCAGCATCAAGTGACGCCAACTGGCTCCTCCCACTACCAACCTACCAGCCAACCTTGACGTGCACCTCCAAAATAGTCCCACCTCACGTCAACGGTGACCAGGACTACAGAGCTGTGGTCGGTTGGCTTTACTTTTACGCGCAATATCCTCTCCTTGTTTTTCCTTCTGCAAAAGCAACATTTTTAGCCCAACAGACAAGAAACAGAAGTGCAGCGAAGCACGTGTAACAAGTGCCAGCGAGTGTGGCCGTGTGATAGTATGTTGCTTGAACCTCACTCACACCTTAAGGAATGTGCTGGCGTGAGAATATATATATATATATATATATATATATATATATATATTAGGGGTGGGCAAATTAATTACGAGTTAATTCATCACTCTATTAACACCGACAATTATTTTATCTCACATTTGCGTATGTTGTTTACATGCTTTTATTTTGTTAACGCCTTTTCGTAACAAGATGGCGTCGCCCGGCGTCGAGGGGCTCTTGGTAAAGATGGAACATTTGGCAAAAATACCGGACGATTCTGCAAATTTCCTGGCTGGCTTACAGCGTGGTCACTCCGGGATCACTTACGACCGCCAGACAATTCTGGATGTGGATAGATCGGGCCGTTTTGGACTGAATGACGCGTGCTTGCTAGACCGGCTAGCTAGCATGGGAATACTTTGCCGGCTACATCCAGCGGCCTGTGAAGCAGCGGAGTATTTGTGTTGTCTGTCTATTTATCAATAATGCAGACCAGGAGTGTTGGCTGAGTTCTTAACGTTTGCTTTCAGAGCGTGCATATCACAACATACAAGATTCCGTCATGGCGACACAACCTATACCGGGCTACCGCGCATGCTCGTCACTCCTGTTGCATGCTGGGTAGGGTAGTTCTTTTTTTCCCTGGCTCATAACATCACAATATAGTACCATGTATATGATGCGTTCAGTTTATCAAAGCACCAAGCAAACAATCGGAAAATTCCCATCATATCAATTCCTAGATATGGTCTTAATTATTTTAAGTGCACTACGCAGAATAAACACAACATTATTAATATTGCTACTACGGATAATTTGATAAAAAATTCCCTAAAACAGCCCACTACCTATAATATAGGTTTTTTAAACATAAGACCCTGATAAAAAAAAATGTTTCTGCTGTTACCTCAGAAATTGCCTGTTCAGATGTTATGATTGTGGCTCAGAGATTTGTATGTAGATTATATTTATTTTCCATAACAAACAGGATAACTTAAATACCCTGGCAGTGGCAATTAGCTTAAATGTTTGTATTTACATTTTTTGAGTTGATTTTCATAAAATATGCTATTTAACTGCTACTGTTTAACAAAGACTGATTTAAATTGTGTTTGCACAACAAATGTTTTGGCGCTTTTGTTCATGTGAGAGAATATTCCAATAAAGGTGCACTACACACTACTTTTGAATTCATTATTGGGCTTTGTGTATACAATGCAGTTAATCGCGATTACTCGGAGAAATAGTGCGATTAACTTCGATTACAATTTTTAATCGTTACCCAGCCCTAATATATATATATATATATATATATATATATATATATATATATATATCAGAATATTTGGGTACCTCATGATTTGATTACAAACAAAATATTGATGCATATTCAATTTGTGTGCAGTATATTAAAGCCATTTTTCATATTTAACATTTATTTAATTAAATATTTATTTTAGTCTGACTGAATAAGCATTAATCGCTTACAATTGTGCAAATAGTGTTTTCGTAATAACAAACACCAGTTGATTTAATTTCCATGATATGTCCACCAAATGCAGCTGAGATAGGCTCCAACACCCCCTGTCCCCCCTCGCAACCCCAAATAGGGACAAGCGGTAGAAAATGGATGGACGTTATCAAAGGAATAGAAGTGCATGCAAACATAATTTATATTTATTGTTAATAAAGTTGACACCAACACAAAATAGACCACTGCAATAATATTCTACTGTCATTATAATAATAATATTTGTAATTATTTTTTCATCCTGTAAAGCATCTTTGAGTACACTGAAAAGCGCTATACCAAATAAAATGTATTATTATTATTATTATACCATGTGACTTATTCCAGACTTAAATTACGAGACGTTCGTTTCTTTCTAGTAACAAATATTTAATGATGTTAAGCGTGACTGTAATATACAACAAAAAACAGTTAAAGTATTAAATAAGTCAATATAATTCTCATAGAGAACATATAAAATACACTCCTCAAAAAAAAACGCTCGCATTTGCTACAAAGGCCTGCTAGCGGGCTAACGCTAGCACGTTAGCTTCGAACAACATATGAGGTAAATAAGATAAATAATATGAAAATATATCATGTATATTACCTCATAAGCCGCGTGTACAAGAGAGGAGTGGAATATATTCTTCCTATTGTTACACCAGCAACTCTTTTTTGTCTTCTGTGGCCGGGCGAAGGAAGTGTGCACCACCCACTATTGTCCCAGTGAAACACGTGTTTGAAGGAAGTGTGCACCACTCACTATTGTCCCAGTGAAACGCGTGTTTGAAGGAAGTGTGCACCACTCACTATTGTCCCAGTGAAACACGTGTTTGAAGGAAGTGTGCACCACTCACTATTGTCCCAGTGAAACACGTGCTGGGCCAACATTTTGTTCCGCGGTTGAGAACACGTCGATGACGTCACACAGGAGGAAGCACAAAACAAGATGGCGTCTGGCGGAGAATACGTTGTTTTGGTTATTATGGTTTCTAGGTCTTAATTACAACGTACATGTGCACATGTGTGTCGTTTAACAGAGTAAACGTCCTTATTAATTGTTTGTATGCGGATACATTAGTCTGAGTGCACTTTGACGTGCTAGCCTAGCCTGCTGGTTAGCTTAGCTTGTTAGCTGCTAACAAAGAGAGGCGGAAGTGATCGACACATCAAAGCAGAGATCCAATGTAAGTGTAAAGTGTTTTTATTGTGTGAACATGTCTACATTACAAATGATGTGAGTGTTGCTGAATCTGCGACTAACTGCTGCTGTTGAAGAAATATTTGTGATGTTAGAAAAAAAAAACGATAGCAGAGTACAAGGAGGAACTTTGTTCAACAAGAGAGGAGAAGGAGCGACAACATCAACTACTGGACGCTGTTTTCAAGAAACATCAAGTTGTGTTACACATCCTTCCATCCATCCAACCATCCGTCCATCTTCTTCTGCTTATCTGAGGTCGGATTGCGGGGGCAGCAGCCTAAGAAGAGAGGCCCAGCCTTTCTTTTCCCCAGCCGCTTCGTACAGCTCTTCCCGGGGGATCCCAAAGCGTTCCCAGGCCAGCCAGTTTCTAACATAATAGTGAGAGTCCAATCCATAGTGGGGCCAGCCGGAGACCATCCCGAGCAGGGACAGGTCAGCAACGCAGAGATGCCCCCAACCGATGCACAGACGAGCAGACCACCCTGGGTCCCGACTCTAGGCAGAGATATATATATATATATATATATATATATATATATATATATATATATATATACACACACACAATAAAAACTAAATAAGATAAGGCTCAGAATTGGTTTCTTAACCAAACCTTTTGTTGTGTACCAGAGCAGGGAAGGAGGCAACAACCAGGGCAGGACTGCGGTTTACAAGGTTGATTTAAAACCTTTGATGAATGCGTGGCGTGTGTATGCTACTCAAAGTGAATGAGTACCCACCTGCTCCCAGTGCCACCCACACTGGTTTAACTGTAACTTAAATATTGGGTTTCACTATGTTAAGCGCTTTGAGTCACTAGAGAAAAGCGCTATATAAATATAATTCACTTCACTTCACTATGTGTAATATTAAATATGTAAATGTTACCAAGGGTTGTTGTCTGTAAATGTTGGTTGTATCTTTCGGCGTAATCCAAGAGGGCAAGGCGAAGAGGCAGGTCGTGGACAGGCAAGAGGTCATGGGCAAGAGCAGGGCAGCGTGGTCTGGGTCCGAGCAGGGAGGTCGTGGATCGAGGAGAGCAGTCAGGAATCCGGATGCGAGTTGAGTGACAAGGCACAAATAAGGAAGGATAGCGTAGTCACTGAGGAAATACAAAAGGACATGAACCAGGGGAAAACAGAGAGATAGAGCAAAACAAGGGCAAGAAATTCACTGGGAAAACAGGGAATGTCAGACATGATGCTTACTGGAAGGTTAGCGACGTTCTGGCAAAGGGTCCTCGGGTCTGCTGGTCTTTATGCTGCTCCCTCTCATCAAGTCCAGGTGTGTTGATTATTGATAGCGTGTAGGCTCGTTGCTGCGTGGGCGTGGTGCCCTCAGCACGAGCGAGGGCGCTTCTTGGTGCGCTGTCAGCAGAGGCGCCTCTTGGCTCACTGTCAGCAGAGGCACACGCAGCTCCAGCCGCTGAGGTAACGCGGGTTCGACTCCGCGTCATGACACCTTTCTACATATAAAGTGCAACATTCTCACATATAAAGTGCAACATTAAACTGCTTCAAGTTGTTGCTCAGATTAAATAAAATGACAAAACTTTTCTTCTACATACAAAAAGTGCAGCATTAAACAATTTCAAGTCAACTCAGCCTCATATTAACTTTTCTTTTTCCCATCCTCCAGCCTTTAACCCTGATGACTTTCAATCAATTTTCATGTTTTCTGCCAGAAAAATCAGTTTATCCACATTGTCTGCAGAAAGAGCAGACCTGCTTGCAGTTACAATGTCCCCAGCTGTGAAAAATACCCTTTCGCTGGACACAGAGGTAGCAGGTATGGTGAGGTAGTGCCTGGCTAACTTGGCAGTAAGAAGATATGTGGGCTCATTGTTCTTCCACCACAGAAGTGGGTCAAAATCGAGTTTTTAATGCACTATGGTCTTAAATCTGCTGCTGTAAAAACACCAACGGCATTTGTTATTGCTTTAGCCCTGCCTGAGTTGCCGAGTAGAAGCTGCTTGAATGCAGTGGGAGCTGCGTTTGTTCGTCTTTCTCTTCGTTGAAGCCATGTTACCCATTGTTGTATCGCACTGCAAAGCCGAAGTGTTCCCAAACGGGAGATCTTAACGATGCAGGAGGGTCTTCCAGCTCTGGCTTTTACACTTTGTAGTAGCCCGGTCGTTGTTAGCATGCTGTGTGTTGTGCCTCAGTGTGCATTGTTGACACAACGTGTGGTGCACTACTTAATATGTCCGTGTGGAAACTTGTTCGATACACCTCCGAACCAGAACCCCCGTACCGAAACGGTTCAATACAAATACACGTACCGTTACACCCTTAATACACACACATCTGAAGATTATAAAAAAATAAATATATTTGGTGGGCCAAACAAAATGACTCGGCAAACCAAAGTTTGGTATGAGTGATATGACCTCAAATCTATATCTTAATAACAATATATGTCACGATACATCATTTGATATATGATTGATGATAGAAAAAATTCAAAGCGGGTTACAAAAGCTCCTAATTTGGCAGCTGACATATGCAGTATCATATTGTGTCTTTTCTAATTGTATTATTTTGTCGAAACGATTATTATTAATGTACTTGTTTATTTACTATTAATATCTGGTTAATTTATTTGACAAAATAATACTGGAAATTATGTAATATTTGACTGCATATTTCAGCAACTAAATTAGGAGCCTGTGTAGTGTTAGAATAATTGTTTCTAAGTTATCACAAAAACTTTGTGTTGCATTGAGTGACTGGTGAGAAGCAAAAGCTGTCTTTGAAACCTACCAAGAGTAAGGCTCGTAAAACTCCACTGTGTTGGGGAAAGCAAGATGAAGGTGTTCCTGTTTTCTTTCATGTATTATAATCAAACATAAAGATATTGTCTGACCCAAGTACTACAAAAGCAAAGAGGAAGCAGAACCAGTGTCCCCTCCAGGGGACCTCTTTTTGAACCTCCTTTTTCAACTGTTTTACGAACGTCTTTTTGAACTGTTTTACGAACCTCTTTTTGAACTCATTTCCGACCTTTTCTTTTGAACTGTTCCGTAACCAAAGGCAACGCTGTTTACGACACACTTCCCTCTCGAAGTAGCTGTGGTCATGTGGTCGAAGAAAGTAAAATAAAGAAGGGGGAGTACAATCTTTCGCCAGAGCGTGGGTGACACTGTAAAAAGTTAGAGGTCGACACGTTTCTCCTCAATTGAATCCAAATTGAATTATGTCTCTGTTTGATTCTTTGCATCTTG
Organism: Nerophis ophidion; assembly: GCF_033978795.1. Lineage (NCBI taxonomy): Eukaryota > Metazoa > Chordata > Actinopteri > Syngnathiformes > Syngnathidae > Nerophis > Nerophis ophidion. Next base: position 151,883 of record NW_026906975.1, on the reverse strand, counting down.
TCTTGTTTAATTGATGTCATCAGTGTTTGAACCTGACATGTAGCCTGTTTTAAAATGGTTTTATTAGTAATTCTATATGAAATAATGTATCGCAAAATACATTTTAAACCATATCGTCTATCCATAGTAGAAAGTCCTGTCGTCCTGGTTTGTTTTTCTATTCCTGTAAATAATGTTGTAAAGAGCAGCGTGTTTGTGCGTCACTGAGATTTCAAGACACTTCATACGATAACTTGTTTTTCCTAAGTGCATGTAAAAGTACTGAATGCATTGTGTGACTGAGCAGACATGGTGTGTGTTTGTCTTGCAGACGTCTGTGAAGAACATCTTCACCCTGAGCAACAGAAGTGCAGCTTCAGGATGCGGACGGAGGAGCCACAGCCCTCCCACATTAAGAAGGAAGAGAAATACCTACTGATGCCCCATTTTAAAAAGGAAGAGGAGGACCCACTGACACCCCGATTTAAAGAGGAATATGTGGATCCACTGACCCCTCACATTCAAGAGGAAGAGGAAGAGCACAGCATCAGTCAGCAGAGAGAGCATCTTGAAGGACTGGAGGAGGTTGATGTCACCAAGATGCCAGTGACTGGTGTCCCTGTGAAGAGTGAAGATGATGAGGTGAAAGGTGAAAGTGAGGAGAGGGGAGGGGGGGAGCCTCCAAGCAGCAGCTCAACACAACACATGACAACAGAAGCTGATGGAGACCACTGTGGAGGATCACAAGCAGACAAGCTCTTAGCTCCACTATCAGATAGTGAGGACACAACGTCACACTCTCCTGACACTGATGATGAAGACTCTAAAGATGATAAGACATGTCACACTGACAACACTCACTTCACATCTTCTCACTCTCACAAAACTTTTAAATATCCTAGTAAATTGAAAAGACACATGAGAACACACACTGGAGAAAAACCTTTTCATGTTCAATCTGCTGTAAAGATTTTATTCAGAGGCACGATTTAAAAAGACACATGAGAACACACACTGGAGAAAAACCTTTTTCATGTTCAATCTGCAGTAAAGATTTTACGCATTGGCACAATTTGAAAACACACATGAGAATACACACTGGTGAAAAACCTTTTTCCTGCTCAGAATGTGGCAAAAGTTTTGTAATAAATCAAAGGTTAAAAGTACACATGAGAATACACACTAGAGAAAAAACTTTTTCCTGCTCAGAATGTGGTAAAAGTTTTGTAACAAATCAAACCTTAAAAGCACACATGAGAACACACACTGGTGAAAAACCTTTTTCGGGTTCAATCTGCGGTAAAAATTTTACTCTAAGGCCCCTTTTAAAAACACACGTGAGAACACACTCTGGTGAAAAACCATACTCCTGTTCAAGATGCAACAAAAGCTTTCGTCACCGACAATCTTTCACAGTACACATGAGAAGACACCCAGGAGAGAAAGTGTTGAGTTGCAGTGTGTGTGGTGAAAGATTGTCTTCTAAGTACCAGTGTAAGAAACACAAGTGTGCTGGTGAGAACAGCAGCAGCAAATGAAACTGCAGGATTTGAAATAAACTGTCAGGACTTTCATTTTGACTTTCTAACAACATCAGCACATATAACATGTGTGACATCATTGTTGTGTGTGTACAATAATGTTAATATGTTTCTAACATTTATAGATTAGACACTTCAGACTAGTGCTTTTATTTCAGTCAAGTACATGAGTTAATATACACATTTGTGTACTTTGAAATGAACAGATTTTTGACTGAAAATGTGAGAATAAATAGTATATAAAATATGTTACTTACAGTAAACATTTTAAGTGCAGATATCCATAATTTACTTTTATACTTATTTATAATAGTGTTTCATATGTTTTTTGTAATAATGAAGAGTTGCATATTTTATTTTCTAATTGTAGATGATTCCATAGATGAACTCTTATATATGATGTACATATTTGTTTTACATGTGTTCATACCTTTGCTTTTGAGTACACATAAATCCCTCTTAGTTCATATGTACTGGTTCACATCTGAAACATCTTCTGGACCACTTCTGGAAGCATATTATTATTGACTTTATACATCATTGGTGCAGGGAATGGTGCTGGCCCCTCTTCTCTTCACCCTGTACACCGCTGACTTCTGCTACAACTCAGAGCTGTGTCACATCCAGAAGTACGCGGATGACACAGCCATCGTCGGGTGCATCAGGGACGGCAGAGAGGAGGAGTTTCGGAACCTGGTGAGGGACATTGTTGTCAGGTGCCACACGAACGTCTTGCAGCTCAATCCGTCAAAGACCAAGGAGCTGGTCATTGACTTTGGGAGGTCGAGTCCACGGTCACAACCTATTGTGATCGAGGGAGTTGAGGTACAGACCGTGGACTCATTCAAGTACCTCGGGGTTTGGGTGGACAATAAGCTGGACTGGACTGTTAACACGGACCACCAGTACAAGAAAGGACAGAGCAGGCTGTACTTCCTCAGGAGACTGCACTCCTTCAACATTTGTAGAAAACTCCTGTGGATGTACTACCAGTCTGTGGTTGCCAGTGTTCTGTTCTACATGGTAGTGTGCTGGGGGGGGCAGTACATCTAAGAAGGACAGCTCCAGACTTGAGAAACTGATCAGGCGGGCCGGTTCTACAATGGGAATGAAACTGGACTCACTGGTGATGGTGGCAGAGAAGAGGACTGTGGACAAACTGGTGAGCATCCTGGATGATGCCAGTCACCCTCTGCATAGTGTTATCAGCAGCCAGAGGAGCCTGTTCAGTTCTAGACTGCTTCATCCCAAGTGCAGGACTAATAGACTCAAGAACTCCTTTGTCCCACACGCCATTAGACTGTACAACTCCTCTCTGGGGCGGGGGGCGGGGGGTACTAGGATGACAGGGGATGCAAAACATTAACAGTGCAATACGTTTTCATAACATGGTCACTACTGCCTACTTTGTCTTGTTATATTCTTATTTTACTGTTATATTTTTTATTCCCATTGTTTTTATTCTTTTTGTAATATTTCTCTATTTTGTTTCCTTTTAAACCCCCATTATTTACTTTTTACTATTTTTTTTTTTTAATTGATCTCAACTCTGTATACTGCTGCTGGAATTTTTAATTTTCCTGAAGGAATCAATAAAGTACTATCCATCTATCTATCTATCTATCTATCTATCTATCTATCTATCTATCTATCCATCTATCTATCTGTCTATCTATCTATCTATCTATCTATCTATCTATCTATCTATCTATCTATCTATCTATCTATCTATCTATCTATCTATCTATCTATCTATCTATCTATCTATCTATCTATCCATCTATCTATCTATCTCTCTATCTATCTATCTATCTATCTATCTATCATTTGAACAATTGTTTTTTTATACAAGATCATTTACTTTTAAAATGTGTGACTTTATGAATTATTTGTTGGGTCTCTATAATCCATTCTATTAATTGTCCTTTTTACTTTCTTGTGTAATATGAATATTGATGTGTGATTGTTTTATATGTATGTCCCCAGACCTTTATGCAATAAACACTGTATGACTCAACTAAAGTTGGGTACAATAATTATAGTTAATATTCATAAGTATGTATTTTGTTCTATTTAGTAACGCACTCCATTTTTTAATGTTTTCTTTATATGACTTACATGTAGTGTCCAGCTTACTTCATCATCTATATTAACTCCTAAAAATGTGATGACCTTTATTCCTTTCATTTCAATATTATCCATCATAATTTGTGTTTTACATTTTTACAATCTCCAAATATGGTATATTTAGTTTTAAGTGGAAACAAGTGGAAAGGGGATCAATTGGAAGTCTCCTATCAAATTTTAAAAGAAAACTGTTGAAATTATCAAAGTGTGGTTAAAGCTGAGAAAACAAAATATTTGTCAGACTTAATTTTAAGTAGCATCAGTAAGCCATGTGTTCTTTTTAATAACATCAGTAATGTTCTTAAACCGAATCCAGCCACTTCACTGGAGATGACAAGTGAAACTTGTGAAAAATTTCTCTCCTTTTTTAATGATAAGGTTGCTTCTATTCTGGCAAATCTTTCTCGTTTTCCATTAAGTTTTAATGTGGCCACTCAGTGCTCGACTGTGTTCTGTCACTTTGAGCCTGTGTCCATGCCTGAACTTACAGGAATAGTCGGCAAGCTAAAACCCTCGTTATGTTCCACAGACCCAGTCCCCCCTCGCTTTTTTAAAGAAATCTGGGACACTATTGATGTGTCTGTTAGGAACATCATCAACAGCAGCTTGATTTCTGGCTGTGTCCCCTCCTTTTGTGAAAGAGCTGTTGTTGAGCCTTTGATTAAAAAACCAGGTCTTGATTCGACAAGTTTGTCAAATTATCGGCCCATTTCCAAATTACCTTTTGTGTCAAAGATTTTGTAGAAATGTGTTCTGCACAACTGCAGCCTTTTTTAGATGAAAATAGCACTTTAGATCCATTTCAGTCTGGATACAAAGCTTTGCACAGTACTGAATCTGCACTTTTAAAGGTTTTTAATGACTTGCTTTTAATGTCTGATTCTGGCAGCTCTGCCATTTTAGTGCTTTTAGATCTTACAGCTGCCTTTGACACAGTCGACCACACAATTCTTTTAGAGCGCCTGAGAGACTGTGTGGCTGTCAGGGGGACTGCGTTAGCGTGGTTCAGATCTTACCTGTCTGAGAGGTCCTTCTCTGTCAGGCTGGGGGACGCCACCTCCTCTTCTGCCCCGCTTTACTGTGGTGTCCCCCAGGAATCTATTTTAGGCCCCATCCTGTTCGCTCTTTATTTCCTCCCTCTTGGAGATATCTTTAAGAAACATGGAGTGTTTTATCACTTTTATGCAGAAGACTGCCAAATTTATATGCTGATTTCAAAAGGCCACGGCCCCCTGACACCCCTCCTTAACTGTCTATGCCACGTCAAGGCTTGGTTAGCCCAGAATTTTTTAATAATGAATGAGGGAAAAACGGAAATTTTAGTTTTTGGTCTGGCCCTCACTGACTTGGGACTATTGCAAAATGATGTGCGTCCCAAAGTCACCAGCCTTGGCGTCACTATACACAGCCATTTTAAACTAGACAAACAAGTCAAGTGCGTTTTAAAATCGTGTTTCTATCACCTTCGTCTTTTAGTAAAGGTTAAACCGTTTTTATTTTTTAACCTTTTTGAAGAAGTCGTGCATGCTTTTATTTGAAGTGGCCTGGACTACTGCAATGCACTTTATGCTGGCATTAGCCAAACAGCTCTCTCCCGGTTGCAGTTAGTCCAGAACGCGGCAGCAGGACTTTTAACAGGGGCCAGGAAACGCCAGCATATAACCCCAATTCTTCAGAGTTTGCACTGGCTCCCTGTTCATTTTAGAATTGATTTTAAAACATTGCTGTTTGTTTTTAAATCTTTACATGGACTGGCACCTCAATATATCTCGGACTTCATCCAAATTTACATTCCTGCGCGCGCTCTGAGGTCCGAGAGCCAGCTTCAGCTCGTGGTGCCCAAGACCAGACTTAAGACCAGGGGAGACAGGGCCCTCTCTGTGGTCGGCCCTAAGCTCTGGAACACTCTGCCCCTCCATGTTCAAACTGCTTCCACAGTGGAGTGTTTTAAGTCTCGTCTTAAATCCCACTTTTATTCTTTGGCTTTTAACACTACGTGAGTTGTGTGGTCCTCTGTCCTCTGTTGTCCTCTGTGTTTTTTATACACTTTGATTTTTATTTTACAGTTTTAATTGATTTTACCCTTTAAAATAGTTTTTAATTATAATTGTTTTTGTATTGTTTTTATTGGTTTTATTTGTATTTATTTTTGTTTTATTCAGTCATTGGTGGAGCATAATATTGTTTTTAACATGGCTGTGCAGCACTTTGGAAACGTTATTGTTGTTTAAATGTGCTATATAAATAAAGTGGATTGATTGGATTATTGAAGTTTAGTGACAGTTTATTGATGTTAAGCCATCTTTTTATGGTCAAGTTCTCTCTGGATAAAATAAGATGAGAGTTAAATCAAGCGGTAATGAAGGTGAAGAATGGAAGATTATTATATACATAATTATATATAGATAGTAGTGACAATTAAAGACACTTTCATCCTGTTCATTTGAGCAAAGAAAGAGAGTAAAGTGTAATATTGTAAACAATAGAAGAATATCAATATCCGCAGTCAATATTCCAACATTGTGAAGCTGAGCTATGGTAAAAACATATTCAGCTTTGAAGGCTTTATGAGAGTGATGTAATTATCAGAATCAGAATCAGAAATACTTTATTAATCCCTGAGTGGAAATAAACATTTTCATTAACATGTGAATATTCAATGTAATATCGTATGATATTAATACAATAATAAAATGGTACGTTTGGGGATGTGTAATATTGTTTGAATTAACATCCTGAATGTTTTCATGCTGGAATAGTTTTAATTAGTAGAGAGTGAAACAAATGAGGAAGTAGTCATAATAATGGTTTGTTTTTAGCCTGTTTATGAAGAATTAAAGATAATTAAAATACAAAAAACAGAGCTTACATCCTCAGTGAGCTGAACTTCAGCAGTAAAGATGAGAGAAATAATGTGGAAAGGTCAGAAGTCAAATGTTTCTTCAGGTAATACATGGAGCCTCTGCTGCCAACTATTTATATAAAAAAACTATATATGTATATATATATATATATATATATATATATATATATATATATATATATATATATATATTAGGGGTGGGCAAATTAATGGGTTAATTATGCGTTAACTCATCAATCTATTAACACCGACAATTATTTTATCTCACATTTGCGTATGTTGTTTACATGCTTTTATTTTGTTAACGCCTTTTCTTAACAAGATGGCATCTCCCGGATGTACTTCGGCGTCGATGGGCTCTTGGTAAAGATGGAACATTTGGCAAAAATACCGGACAATTCTGCAAATTTCCTGGCTGGCTTACAGCGTGGTCACTCCGGGATCACTTACGACCGCCAGACAATTCTGAATGTGGATGGATCGGGCCGTTTTGGACTGAATGACGCGTGCTTGCTAGACCGGCTAGCTAGCATGGGAATACTTTGCCGGCTACATCCAGCGGCCTGTGAAGCAGCGGAGTATATGTGTTGTCTGTCTATTTATGAATAATGCAGACCAGGAGTGTTGGCTGAGTTCTTAACGTTTGCTTTCAGAGCGTGCATATCACAACATACAAGATGCCATCATGGCGACACAACCTATACCGGGCTACCACGCATGCTCCTCACTCCTGTTGCATGCTGGGTAGGGTAGTTCTTTTTTTCCCTGGCTCATAACATCACAATATAGTACCATGTATATGATGCGTTCAGTTTATCAAAGCACCAAGCAAACAATCGGAAAATTCCCATCATATCAATTCCTAGATATGGTCATAATTATTTTAAGTGCACTACGCAGAATAAACACAACATTATTAATATTGCTACTACGGATAATTTGATCAAACATTCCCTAAAACAGCCCACTACCTGTAATATAGGTTTTTTAAACATAAGATCCCTGATAAAAAAAAATGTTTCTGCTGTTACCTCAGAAATTGCCTGTTCAGATGTTATGATTGTGGCTCAGAGATTTGTATGTAGATTATATTTATTTTCCATAACAAACAGGATAACTTTAATACCCTGGCAGTGGCAATAAGCTTAAATGTTTGTATTTAAATTTTTTGAGTTGATTTTCATAAAATATGCTATTTAACTGCTACTGTTTAACAAGGACTGATTTAAATTGTGTTTGCACAACAAATGTTTTGGCCCTTTTCTTCATGTGAGAGAAAATTCCAATAAAGGTGCACTACACACTACTTTTGAATTCATTATTGGGCTTTGCGTATACAATGCAGTTAATCGCGATTAATCGGAGAAATAGTGCGATTAACTTTGATTAAAATTTTAAATTGTTGCCCAGTCCTAATATATATATATATATATATATATATATATATATATATATATATATATATATATATATATATATCGATATATAGGTATATAGATAGATATAATATAAATAACGACAAAGGAAATTTTAAAAGGACATGAAAACCTCCCACATTCTAAAATACATTATAAAAACGATTACCATCAAAGACAAAAAGAATACCATGAGTGTAATATTTATTTTGTTTCTTGTTTTTCTTTCCTGATGCTACTGTTGTTTCAAAACATTTTCAAATATTTAAATATTTTTATGGAAATAGGTTTTGTTTTTTGTTTTTTTTTGGTTGATTTGAAATGGACAAGTTTACTTTTATTTTCACAAGAAGTAAACCGGGGGTGGAAAGCTGGTTGTACTTATTCCTCTCGCGAGATTTGGAAAAGAGCTGGTTACTTGTTTCTCTCGCGAGATCTGACAACACTGCGCGCGAACCAAACACGGCGAGGACAAAGCAAGATGGCGTCTGACGGTGAAGACGTTATTGCAGTCGTCACAGTTCAGTGTTCTTAATCTGGGCCTCCATGTACACATATATGTCCTTTATTAGACTCTTGTAAATAGGGTAAACATCGTTAATAACTGTTTGCATCCGGTTATATTAGTCTGAGCGCACTTTGATGCTTCTCGAGCTAGCTTAGCCTGCTAGTTAGCTTAGCTTGTTAGCTGCTAACAAAGAGAGGCGGAAGTGATCAAAACACATCACTAAGTAGAGATCAAGTGTGAGTGTAAAGTGTTGTGATTGTGTGAAAATGTGCCAAAGAACCACAGCAGAGTACGAGGAGGAACTTTGTCCAACAAAAGAGGAGAAGGAGCGACAACATGAAAAACATCAAGTTGTGTTACACAGAACAGGTTTGTTTACTTCTTACTCTCACATCTTTACTAACTTTATAATTCATTATTAACACTATTCCTAAATAGATTGTCTGTAGGAAGATGAATTGTTATGTGAGGATGATGCACTAATTGTTTTATGTTGTTCATAAAAACGAGACAGTTTCAGACACACAATATTTATGAGAGGTTGATGTTTGTAACAATGTGTATCAACATGTTTACACAAAACTCACACAGTCACCGGGGGAATATTCCAGAGAGCTGGTTAAGTGCAAAGTCCTGAGTATGGAAAGCTTAAGAGTTTTACCTCGAAAAATAAGAAAGGTAAGACAAAGTCAGAGTCAGTTACCATGGTGACTGACTCTGTTAACCTAGCCTGCTAGCTGGCAGGTTTGACAAGTTATATATGTGTGTCAAAGCTATTATTTCCTTCATATTGGTGCAGCCATTAACCTACTACAACACCTACTACATCCACCTACTCAGTGTTCTAGTGGTTAGAGTTTCTGCCCTGAGATGGGTAGGTTGTGATTTCAAACCCCAACTGAGTCATACCAAAGACTATAAAAATTGGACCCATTACTTTCCTGCTTGGGACTCAGCATCAAGGGTTGGAATTGGGTTTGGAATTGGGGGTTAAATCCCCATAAAACAGATTCCTGGGCGCGGCCACCGCTGCTGCTCACTGCTCACTTCACCTCCCAAGGGTTGATCAAGGGTAATGGGCCAAATGCAGAGAATAATCTCCCCACACCTAGTGTGTGTGTGACAATCATTGGTACTTTAACTTTTTAACGGGGCAGTGATTGTGGAAAAACCAAGCCTGATCTAAAGATGACATCTTGATCTCATACCATCTCAGACTAATTGGCCGTTCATTATTAAGTGAAGGGTCTTATAGTTGCTTAAATTTGTTTTTAACCAAGCAACACTATGTTTTATCCAGTTACTCGATTAATCGAAAACGTTCTTAGTGGAACACTTGATTAATAACATTTTCAATAGCCACAGCACATTATTTCATAGCATGTAGGAGTTAAAATGTGATTTGTTTGTGTCCTGTAGACATCCGTCAGCTGATTGGACACCAAGAAGAATGTCTCCCTCATCTGCAGGGGGACAGTTTCACTTTAGAGTATCCACAGCCCTCACATTTTAAAGGGGACAAAGATGAGCCACAGCCCTCTTATTTTAGGGCAGGAGGAGGCTGATGTCAGCAAGTTTCCACTGACTGTTGTCTCTGTGAAGACTGAAGAGCATGAAGACAAACCACCTGAGTCCTCACAGCTTCATCACAGTCCAAGTAAGCACAACATCCACATATCATCTAATACAATGTTTGTGACACATATTCTTCCGGGGGCCACATTTATCACTAAAGATGGAGATAAACTTGCTTTTTAACACCACCATTTAAAAATCAATCATCAACAGTGTAATTGCTGGGGTGTAACCATGTGACCTAGAGGCCGTCCTCCTTACCTCACGTGGTCAAATGAAGGCAAACATTCAATATGGCTACTATTTATTTACCTTTAGCAGCACATATGTCAGCACATTTCAAAGGTTTAGTAGTGAAGATTGGGGATGTATTTGTGTATACGTGTATTTGTATTGAACCGTTTCGGTATGGGAGTTTCGGTTCGGTTCGGATGTGTAACGAACGAGTTTCCACACGAACATATTAATCTAAAGTCTTAACAAGCTGCGCTGCTTCGTTCTGCCTGTTTCCATCAGTACTCTACACAGCACCCAGCATTGTCCCACCCACACAACCATCTGATTGGTTACAGACAGAGCAGTAACAGCCAATCAGCAGTGTGTATTCACAGTGCAAGGAGTTAGTGCTCCACCTTCGTCATGAGCAGGTAGGTGTTTAGCAGGTAAGCATCAGCCAGCGGACTCCCCCCAAATTATAGTAAACACCTCCCAGTCAACTACAAACCCCGTTTCCATATGAGTTGGGAAATTGTGTTAGATGTAAATATAAACGGAATACAATGATTTGCAAATCATTTTCAAGCCACATTCAGTTGAATATGCTACAAAGACAACATATTTGATGTTCAAACTGATAAACCTTTTTTTTTTTTTTCCGCAAATCATTAACTTTAGAATTTGATGCCAGCAACATGTGACAAAGAAGCAAAGAAGTTGGGAACGGTGGCAATAAATACTGATAAAGTTGAGGAATGCTCATCAAACACTTATGTGGAACATCCCACAGGTGTGCAGGCTAATTGGGAACAGTTCAGTGCCATGGTTGGGTATAAAAGCAGCTTCCATGAAATGCTAAGTAATTCACAAACAACAATGGGCTGAGGGTCACCAATTTGTATGCATATTGTCGAACAGTTTTAGAACAAAATTTCTCAACGACCTATTGCAATGAATTTAGGGATTTTGCCATCTACGGTCCGTAAAATCATCAAAAAGTTTTGAGAATCTGGAGAAATCACTGCACGTAAGCGATGATATTACGGACTTTTGACCCCTCAGGCGTTACTGCATCAAAAAGCGACATCAGTGTGTAAAGGATATCACCACATGGGCTCAGGAATACTTCATAAAACCACTGTCAGTAACTACATTTCAAATCATATTTGGAAACAGAGGACGTGGTGTCCTCCAGAGCAAAGAGGAAAATAACCATTCGGATTGTTGTAGGCGCAAAGTTGAAAAGCCAGCATCTGTGATAGTATGGGTGTGTATTAGTGCCCAAGGCATAGGTAACTTACACATCTGTGAAGGCACCATTAATGCTGAAAGGTCCATACAGGTTTTGGAGCACCATATATTGTCATCCAAGCAACGTTATCAAGGACGCTCCTGCTTATTTCAGCAAGACAAGTGTTACAACAGTGTGGCTTCGTAAAAAAAGAGTGCGGGTACTTTCCTAGCCTGCCTGCAGTCCAGACCTGTCTCCCATGGAAAATGTGTGGCGCATTATGAACCGTAAAATACGACAGTGGAGACCCCGGACTGTTGAACGAATGAAGCTCTCCATAAAACAAGAATGGTAAAAAATGATCCACTTTCAAAGCTTCAAAAATTAGTTTCCTCAGTTCCCAAATGTTTATTGAGTGTTGTTAAAAGAAAAGGTGATGTAACACAGTGGTGAATATGCCCTTTCCCAACTACTTTGGCACGTGTTGCAGCCATGATATTCTAAGTTAATTATTATTTGTAAAAAAAATAAAGTTTATGACTTTGAACATCAACTATCTTGTCTTTGTAGTGCATTCAATTGAATATGGGTTGAAAAGGATTTGCAAATCATTGTATTCCGTTTATATTTACATCTAACACAATTTCCCAACTCATATGGAAACAAGGTTTGTACTAGTAACATCACTATGAGCCCGTTGACGTTCTAGAAACAAACAGCAGCTCAGCTCGCTCGCAGTCCTGGCTTGAGGTGAAGGCTAATTAGCTTTTAACATTAGCGCATTTTGCTGTGTGTGTGTGTGTGTTACAAACAGCAAAGCCCTGTCCGTCTGTTATTTCACTTTTCCTTTTTATGTGTTAATTGAGCTGTTTTGAAGCATCAAACAAGGACATTATGTTAAATGAAGAGTTTCTGTCTCTGATCGTTGATATAACAATGAGTTTTAGGTATTTCAAAGATGGCGCTAGTATGTGCTTTGGCCTGCTGTGTCTCGCTGTCAGCTCTGTTCGTTTTTGTGTTGTTTGCGTCTATTTTCGTCTCTGTCAGCTCACTGCTTGTGTATGACGAAAAAGGCCCAACAAAGGATGTACTTCCTGCGGCAGCTGAGGTAACTTAAGGTGCCGACCAAGATGCTGGTGCAGTTTTATTCAGCCATCATCGAGTCCATCCTCACCTCCTCCATCACTGTGTGGTTCCCCGGCACCACAGTCCAGGACAAGCATCGACTGTGTAATTGCTGGGGTCCAAGTCAGCTTTTTCACCTGCATGGATTCCTGCCTTCCTTTCCCGCCCCCTGGTTCCTCTCCCCCAGCGGCAGTGTCTCCGGCGCCGTGGTAAACGTGGCGGCCAGCTGGTGAAATTTAGGGCACTCCTGGCCCGGCTTCCCATGGCTTCCCGAAGGAGGAATGGTGCGGTATCCGGTCTCCTCCTGCACCCATGCTCGCTGGATCCCATCAGTTCCTGGCTTGTTCCTATATCGTTGGTTTGGAGGATGAGACTTGCCGCCGTTGCTCCTGCTGTCCCCGCCCCCGGAGGCGCGGGGTGGATTCCCGCCACCTGCGGGCTGTCTGTCGGGCCCCACCTGGAATAGCTGCGGCCTTGGACGTGGTGGCCCCTGCCAGGTTCAGTCTTGTGAACGCAAAATCTTTGACAAACAAAACGATTATCCTGAACTTCCCGCAGACTTGACCAATTCTGTGTGACGGAAACATGGCTGAGAGCCGGTGAGTCCGCCCCTCTTAATGAACTTCTGCTTCCAGAGTGTTCCTACGTTTATTCTCCGCGGTCGTCTGGTCGAAAAGGAGGAGGATTAGCAGTGGTTTTTAAAAATGAATTTAAATGCCGTCTGATACGCCTGCAATCCTCCTTTTCAAGCTTGGAACTGTGCATGTTTGAACTGGGTCTTTCTGATGTCGTCCTGTGTGCCGTCGTCCATCGACCACCCAAGTACCACAAAGACTTTATAACTGACTTTTCTGAAATTTGGCCTGAAATCCTGCCTAAATATAATCTTGTCCTTATTGCTGGTGATTTTAATATTCACACCTAAGCCCAGACGAGTCGCTTTCCAGGAGCTTCCTGAATGTAATTGACTCATTTAACTTTGTACAGTCTGTGTGTGGTTCATACATCTCCGACCTCCTTCGGCCTTGCTGAACACGCCCCCCCACCCCCACCTGATCCCTTAGATAATGGGGGGGGGGGGGCAGTAACGTCAGCTGCTGTTGACGTTCTCTTACACAAGGCTGAAGCTAAGCGGTGACAGAGCTTTCGCCGCTGCTACTCGCAAGCTCTGGAACAACTTAACTTTGAGTGTTAGACAGGCCTCCTCTCTTCCTGTTTTTAAATCACTCTTAAAAACACACTTTTATTCCATGGCCTTTAACATTCTGTGATCTCCATTTTGCTATGGCAGCCCATTATGCACCTGCTGTGAACCTGTTTCTATGTTTTATTTATTATCTATCGGGCTTTGTTTGTGTTGTGGTGTGTTTGCTAGTTTCCCTTGTGTTATCTTTTAACCTGTCTATTGTACAGCACTTTGTGGTAAATATTAAATGTGCTTTATAAGTAAAGTTGATTTGGTTTGATTTGAGCAAAGCTGGACTTTTCTAAAGAATGTTTGTTTTCTCCTGTCCCGCAGACGTTGAAGAAGAACCTCTACCCCATGAGCAGGAGAAGGAACCACAGTCCCCCAACATACGCGAGAAAGAAGAGGTACCACATTCCCAGCACAGCAAAGAGGGAGGAGAGGAGCCACATCCCCCCCACATTAAAGAGGAAGGCAAGACGCCACAGACCCATAATGTTAAACTGACCCTTCACATTAAAGGGCAAGCGGAGGACCCACTGATCTTACACATCAAAAATGAAGAGGTGGACCCACTGATTCCTCACTTTAAGGAGCAAGAGAACCTGCTGACCGCTCACATTAAAAAGGAAGAGGAGGACCCACTGACCCCCTACTTTAAAGAGGAAGAGGAGGACCAAGAGGCGCCGCACATTAAAGAGGAAGAGGAGGACCAAGAGGTGCCGCACATTAAAGAGGAAGAGGAGGACCAAGAGCCGCCGCACATTAAAGAGGAAGAGGAGGAAGAGGGCATCAGTCAGCCTAAATGGTTGGAGGAGTTCCCAGTGACTGGTGTCCCTGTGAAGAGTGAAGATGATGAGGTGAAAGGTGAAAGTGAGGAGAGGGGAGGGGGGGAGCCTCCAAGCAGCAGCTCAACACAACACATGACAACAGAAGCTGATGGAGACCACTGTGGAGGATCACAAGCAGACAAGCTCTTAGCTCCACTATCAGATAGTGAGGACACAACGTCACACTCTCCTGACACTGATGATGAAGACTCTAAAGATGATAAGACATGTCACACTGACAACACTCCCTTCACATGTTCTCACTGTCACAAAACCTTTAAATACCATTGTCGTCTGAAAAGACACATGAGAACACACACTGGAGAAAAACCTTTCTCTTGTTCAATCTGTAGTAAAGGTTATGCACAAAGTCAGAATTTGAAAAGACACATGAAAACACACACTGGAGAAAACCTTTTTACCTGTTCAATATGTGGTAAAGGTTTTACAGAAAGTCAACATTTGAAAGTACACATGAGAACACACACTGGTGAAAAACCTTTTTCATGTTCAACCTGTGGTAAAGGTTTTACAGAAAGTCAGAAATTGAAAGTACACATGAGAACACACACTGGTGAAAAGCCTTTTTTCTGTTCAACCTGTGGTAAAGGTTTTGCACAAAGTCAGGATGTGAAAAGACACATGAGAACACACACTGGTGAAAAAGCTTTTTCCTGTTCAATCTGTGGTAAAGGTTTTACAAGAAGTACAGATGTGAAAAGACACACTAGAACCCACACTGGTAAAAAATCGCATTCCTGTTCAATCTGCAACAGAATCTTTTGTCGACGACCAAACCTTGTAAGACACATGAGAAGACACCCAGGAGAGAAAGTGTTGAGTTGCAGTGTGTGTGGTGAAAGATTGTCTTCTAAGTACCAGTGTAAGAAACACAAGTGTGCTGGTGAGAACAGCAGCAGCAAATGAAACTGCAGGATTTGAAATAAACTGTCCAGACTTTCATTTTGACTTTCTAACAACATCAGCACATATAACATGTGTGACATTGTTGTTTGTCTAACAATCTGTTCAATATGCTTCTACATTGATAGATTAGACCGTTTGAAAAATAAAGGTATTACTTATTTAGACTTGTAATTATTAATCATCCCATAGATTATCACCTTTATATGATATACATATGTACTGGTTCACATCTGAAACATCTTCTGGACCACTTCAGGAAGCATATTATTATTTACTTTATACATCAGTTGAACAGTTGTCTTTTATACAATTTTAAAATGTGTGATTTTATGAATCATTTGTTGGGAATCTGTAATCCATTTTATTATTATCTTTATTACTCTCTTTTGTATTCTGATAATTGTGTTGTGATTATTTTAAATGTATGTCCCCAGACCTTTATGCAATAAAAAGTGAGAGAAAATGTCTGAATTGTTTGTGGAAGGATGGTTTTGTTTTTCAAACATACATTTGTGAATTAAAAACATCCATCCATCCATTTTCTACCACTTTTCCCTTTGGGGTCACGGGGGGCGCTGGTGCCTATCTCAGCTACAATCAGGCGGAAGGCAGTGTACACCCTGGACAAGTCGCCACCTCGTGGCAGGGCCAACACAGATAGACAGACAACATTCACACTCACATTCACACACTAGGGACCATTTAGTGTTGCCAATCAACCTATCCCCAGGTGCATGTCTTTGGAGGTGGGAGGGGCCTATCCCCTGGTGCATGTCTTTGGAGGTGGGAGGGGCCTATCCCCAGGTGCATGTCTTTGGAGGTGGGAGGGGCCTATCCCCTGGTGCATGTTTTTGGAGGTGGGAGGGGCCTATCCCCTGGTGCATGTCTTTGGAGGTGGGAGGGGCCTATCCCCTGGTGCATGTCTTTGGAGGTGGGAGGGGCCTATCCCCAGGTGCATGTCTGTGGAGGTGGGAGGGGCCTATCCCCAGGTGCATGTCTTTGGAGGTGGGAGGAAGCCGGAGTACCCGGAGGGAACCCACGCAGTCACGGGGAGAACATGCAAACTCCACACAGAAAGATCCCTTATTGTGTTTTAGACATTTTTTTTTTCTTCTTCTTTTTCAACATCCCCAAAACAATATTAATATCAATCAAAGTTTGGAATTTCAGGCAAAAGCCGATATTGTACATCGTCTCACAGGGATTTCATTCATTCATTTCATTCATAAAATATAGTGTTTATTTTGTTTCCCTATCACAGAATGAGCAAGTGTTGTCTTCAATTGCAAAACAACATCTTAAAGATTATTTAAAGTTATCAATCCGGGGCTTTTTTTCTTAAATTAACCCTTTGGCGTTTGGAAGAATGGAAACTTTCAAATTATGGGTATTTTCTATTTTTTTTTGTTCCAGAGAAAATACAGTAAAGAAGAAATAGTAAAGAAGTAAAAAAAAAAAAGATTTACAGGAATTACAATATTTTGAACAAAAGCCTTTATAATTGCTTAAAATATTTTGTCTGTTTGCAGGTCGTACTTAATGAAATCTTCTAATAATAAAATACTTTATCAGTCAATAAGTGCATCAGTGACCAAATGCCTTTTTCAAACCATTGCTGTACAAAGATGGATTTGTTTCTCATTTTAATATAAGAACAATTCCACAGTGGAGTATTGTGTGTGATGAAGTTGTGTTTGTAAATTAGTTTCCAGTACAACAACACTTGCTGGTAGGGATGGGTACTGTTCACTTCTAATTCCATGTTTTATGTGTTATATATGTCAATATATTGTGTGTTTGTATTTTGCCAACATGGTAGAATCACATGATAGGCAGGTTGTATCATGTTTTTCTGTCAGAAGAGCAAGGTTTTGTTTGGACGAGCAATATGTAGCTGTATTGACAAGTATGGCAAGTTCCTGTAAGCGTTGTAAGAAAAGCAAAAGGGTGCATTGCCAAAGGCGTAAAGCACATGGTATTCCCGCTCACTCTCCCATCCAAATACTAAGCAGGCCTGACCGGGCTTACATTCTCAGAGCTGACCAGATCCGGCATGCTCAGTGTAGTCTGGCCGTAAACTGAGCAAATAACCTCAACATCAGATTGTTAAATGTGACAAGCTGCTTGACAGGACCTTTCTGCAATGAGCAAGGTGCGTGTGATACAATAATCACTGCTCTTTTTCTCAGCCTCTCCAACTCTTTGGACGTTTACGCCACTGCTAGCACTGAAGTGCCTTGATGGCACGTGGGTCACTGTTGGTGATACTGCAAACCTTGCAATCAATCTCAAAGCCAGTCCAAAGTAAACAAACATGTATGAGTTGAAAGTGAGAGTAGTAAAGCGGGGCTCAGTGTGACGTGAGGGTGCATCCAACACACTTACAGTCCAAAGTAAACAAACATGTATGAGTTGAAAGTGAGAGTAGTAAAGCGGGGCTCAGTGTGACGTGAGGGTGCATCCAACACACTTACAGCAAGAGATGAAGCACAACTTTCATACACTGTCTAACAACTTCACTTTAACACTTTGCGTCTTAACCTTCAGATGATCAGTTTAATGCTCTGCCACCTGAGCTAAAGTGGTTGTAAGGCATCTTGTTGGCTGCTTTTGAAAACTACTCACACTAAATACAGGTTACAGGACTGCTAAGTGAAGTTTTTGCAGAAATGTAAAGAGGCTAGCATCAGTTGCTGGAACAAGGACTTGAACCCTGGACCCTCAGATTAAAAGTGTGATGCTCTGCTGTCTGAGCTACCCAGTCCCTCTTCAAACCTGATTTGCCCAACATCTAAGAGAACAGCCATATTGGCAACCTCAGATGAACGTGAATTAGTTAGGATGTTCAGTGACAAGCTGGGAACTGTCAAAGCTCAACTCACCAATTGCTTGAACACAAACCTCATTAATGACAATTAAGACACTTTTACATCCTCATCAAGTAAGAAGGTTTTGACCAAAAAAGAAGCTACTCTCCCGAAGTTGGAGCCAAATGCCTTGGGGACACAAGTTTAATGGTCAGTTGAGACAAATCTATGGCGTCACATTAGTGCCAAAAATCCAAGCGCATAAAAACTGTTATCGCGCGCTGATTCTCCACTTCGTACACGCGCGCGACACCCATTTGCGCGCGTCTGGTGCCTTTGTGCACGCGCATGGCGTCCTTTTTGCTTGCGCCCAGTGTCTTTGTGCGCCGTCTTGGTTTTGGCACTTTGGGGGCGATTATGTTTAGACCGCCCCTCCTTTCTGATTGGTCAGGCGAAAATAGCTGCAGGCCAATCAGACGTATAGCAGGGCGGGTCATGGTCAATATGTATCAAGATGATACAGCTCCTGTCGACAAACACATTAGAAAAGTCCAAATTAGTGGAGTTGTGGAAAATGCCAATTGAATTTGATCTAAAAGTCTTTAAAGAAGGTAATGTCTCATCTGTTGAGAGAACATCACATAGTTAATGAAGAGTCAAGATCAATATCTCTCTTTTCATACAATCAGTCCACACATGTCAGTCAATGATGGAAATTATATTTTCAAATGTTTTCTTTCGTCACTTGTCTGTTTTAAAAAAATATTTTTATTCATTTAATATTTGTATATGTAAATATTGAATGTATGCCACAATGGGGGACTATTAATTTTCTTTCCTCTATCTACTTTAAGTTTACACCAGAGTCTACCTGAAGCCACTTATCTATGCGTACTTCTTATCAGGACCACATGATTAGCATATGGGCCTAATTATTGATGTTATGATTGCAATGACTATTTTAGTAGAATAATGAATGACAGGTTATCACTACAACTAAGTAATATGGTTTTAATATTACTATAAAAAGTATTTACGTTTCTGCAAACAACTCAAACTATGGAAAATGAGATATCAGCCCAGATCAGTATAGATGGCAGAGTTTAAAATATGTATTTAAAAAAACAACAAAAAAAGCTAGCTCCATACATTAGGCAAATTCAATCTGAGAGATAATAGTATTAAAGACCTACTTGTTCAGCCATGAAAACCTGATTTCCTTTCTTTTTAATCCCAGGGAACTGCCATGGACCTTCCATCATAGATATGAATAAACACTCCATGTTTCTCCATCTTACCTCGGACTGCTGGCCCCCATCATTTTATTGATGTCAATGATACATGTACTATTTAATTATACACATACATACGATACTCAGACATTTATAAAAAATCGAACCGTTTGGAAATTAGTTGAAAATTGAGAAAGTTATGGTTATTTAAATAGTACATGTATGGCGTCACATTAGTGCCAAAAATCCAAGCACATAAAAACTGTTGTCCCGCGCTGATTCTCCACTTCAACTCTTTTCCAAACAGTTCGATTTGTTATAAATGTCAGAGTATTGTATATTTAAATAGTACATGTACCATTGACACCAATAAAATGATGGGGACCAGCAGTCCGAGGTAAAATGAAGAAACATGGAGTGTTTATTCATATCATATCATTCATTAATTTGCCTAATGTAGGGAGCTAGCTTTTTTGGTTGTTTTTTAAATACATATTTTAAACTCTGCCATCTGTACTGATCTGGGCTGATATCTCATGTTCCATAATTTGAGTTGTTTGCAGAAACGTAAATACTTTTTATAGTAATATTAAAACCATATTCATTAATTGTAGTGATAGCCTGTCATTCATTATTCTACTAAAATAGTCATTGCAATCATAACATGAATAATTAGGCCCATATCAATCAATGTTTATTTATATAGCCCTAAATCACAAATGTCTCAAAGGACTGTACAAACCACTACGACTACGACATCCTCGGAAGAACCCACAGAATGCTAATCATGTGGTCCTGATATGAAGTAGGCATAGATAAGTGGGTTCGGGTAGACTCTGGTGTAAACTTCAAGTAGATAGAGGAAAGAAAATTAATAAATTAATCACATTAACTATGTGATGTTCTCTCAACAGATGAGACATTACCTTCGTCAAAGACTTTTAGATCAAATTCAATTGACATTTTCCACAACTCCACTAAATTTGGATGATTTAGAATGTGTTTGTCGACAGGAGCTGTATTATCTTGATACATATTGACCATGACCCGCTCTGCTATACTTCTGATTGACGCTCAGCTTTTTTCGCCTGACCAATCAGAAAGGAGGGGCCGTCTAAGCATACCCGCGCCCAAAGTGCCAAAACGAAAATGCACCGCGCGCACGAAGTGGAGAATCAGCACGCGATAACAGTTTTTATGCGCTTGGATTTTTGGCACTAATGTGACGCCATACAAATAGTCAGCTACTTTTGTTGAAGTCCAATTGACAGCGAAATGAACAAGGTACACAACAGGGTATTTAAACAGGATGGTTTCAAAGGGTTTCAGGCAGGTTACATGAAGTTTAATTGTATGCAATATTCCTAACATTCATGGTAGTAAAACATTCTTCAATGACGTGGCCTCATTTTGGTATATTTTTAATTACATCTGCGGTCCCCTCCAAGGTTTCTCATTGTCATCCCATTGGGTTGAGTTTTTTCTTGCCCTGATTTGGGATCTGAGCCAAAGACGTTGTTGGGGCTTGTGCAGCCCTTTGAGACACTTGTGATTTAGGTCAACTAAGTCAACTTAGGTCAACTAAGTCAACTTTGATACTAAAGTGACTCAAACATCAGAGTAAGTATGTGGTGATACTAACCTTCGATAGCTCAGTTGGTAGAGCGGAGGACTGTAGTTGCTCATGCTGGAATCCTTAGGTTGCTGGTTCAAATCCGGCTCGAAGGATTACTCTTTTTTTTAAAATGATTAAATCAAGATAAACAACACAAGATACACTTACAATTAGTGCACCAACCCAAAACATCCCTCCCTCATTCTCACTCATTCATACATTACATTTCTGTGTGACGTCGTTCAAATAAGAATCCAAATAATGTCTTACATCCTGAGGATGTAAACTGTGTGTTGTTTTGGCGTAAGATATTTACGAAACACAACCTGTCCTACAGTAAGATGTTTCTTTCTGTAGGGATAGTGATGCAATGGATTATGTGTCTCACTACGGACTAGAAGATTCTAGGTTCAACTCCTAGCCAGCCTGCTGTTGTTTGTTAACTCAACTGAAACAGTATTCGGTACAATTTTGGGGGGAGTTTATTTTGCTTTTTTTTTTTTTTTTTTTTAAATCTACTAACTGAAACATGTGTTTGTTTTCTCTTTATTATTGCGAATGTATAACTGGTAGTTGTATCTGTTCTTATACCATTTAAACTATCTTTCTTCTAAGCAAGGTTCATCTACACTTGAAGAATTAATTATTAGCCTGCTAAGAACTTTTGAACATTTCTGAAAAATCTGCCAAATGTTTGCAATAATCATAACATTCTCGGTAATAAAACATTCTTCAGAAGCATTTTGGTACATTTTTTAGAGACCCTGACATGCTCAGTCATGGAGCGTAAGACATTCTTTTTGAGCTTCCGGGATTCAAGTACCTGTTCTGCTGACCAATACTAGACTTTGAGACCCCTTGGAAAGACCTCCTTCCACCCCTCAAAAGTCACCAATAGGGCAGACCTTGGTTACATTTGAATGTGTAAACCCAAGAAATTGTTGTATAGGTGAAATAGCTCAGTTGGGAGAGCGTCAGACTGAAGTTCTGAAGGTCCCTGGTTCAATCCTGGGTTTCAGCACAACTCGGTGAGTTTCCAAATCAATTCATTTTACTAATAAGCCTTCTGTGGCTCTTACAATACTGAAATGGTCTCCCTGGCCTGCCAGCCTTGCTGGTGGAATCCTAGTATCAGTAGTGACACACCTTTCCTCTCTTTTTAATTTGGACAACCGTTACGTGGTTTAACGGTGTATCGTTCCTTAAGCCAATGTTTGGTCTTTAACTGAGCCTTACATCGGGCTGTTTCAAACACAAATTTGTTGCCTTAGTGGTATTTCTTGTACTGTATAACTTGAAACTGAGAGTAATAAAGCTGAGCTCAGTGTGAGGTGAAGGTGCATCTAACACACCTACAGCAAAATATTAACCACAACTTTTTCATACAGATACACTGTCTAACAATTTGTGTTTAAGGTATTGCGGTTAAACCTTCAGATGATCACACTAACGCTCTCCCACCTGAACTAAAGTGGATGTGAGGGATGTTTTTGAATTTCAGTTTTTCAAATGAAATAGAGAAAAAACAATCATTTTTGAAAACTATTTAAATTAAAAATAGATTCGAAAGACTGCTGCAGGGGGGCAAAGGGACATTTTTTGAGAAATGTATGGAGGTCAGCATCAGCCACTTGAACCCTCAGATTAAAAGTCTGATGCTCTGCCGACTGAGCTACCCAGGACCTTTGATGTGCTGATATGTCCAACATCTGAGATAACATCCATATTGGCAATCTCAGGTGAAAGCGAATTAGTCAGCATGTTCAGTGACAAGCTGGGAACTGTCAAAGTTCAAGCTCCCCAAGTGCTTGAACCCAAAGCTCATTTTTGACAGATAGGCCAGTTTTACATCGTCATCAACAAAGAAGGTTTTGACCAAAAAAGAAGCTCCTCTCCCGAAGTTGCCAACTCTGAGCTGGATTTAACTTGGATGCTCCCCAAAATATTGCCAGAAGCATTTTGTTTTATTTTTTAGTGGAGGTTAGCTGCAACAGGTAGAGCTGGTGAAGGCCCAGGCTGCAACAAATAGAAGGTCACTAGATTTTAAAGTCCAACATAAGCAGTCAGTAAAGCCCTGTTTTGGTAGTAAGCCTCATGTAAACTGTGTGTTCCTTTGGCCTAAGATGTTTACAATATACAACTTGTACGAAATTACAGGGCACGGAGCTAGTGGTGCACTGGATAACATGTCTGACTACGGATCAGAAGATTCTAGGTTCAACTCCTGACTAGCTCGCTGTTTTTTGTTAATTGAACTGAAACAAAATTCAGTGCTGTTTCTTTGAGAGTGTTTTTTTGCATTTAAAATAAATATCTACTAACTGGAACATGCATTTTTTTGTCTTGTTATCATTGTGAATAGATAACTGGAAGTTGTATCTGTTGTTATACTCGGGACATTCATTTAGAATAAAGTGGGAGAGGAAAAAGGTGAAACAAAACAAATCTTACCTGAGCACGCCTTCCTCTTGTTAGAGTAAAACATGTTGGGGCTTGGTCACTAGCATTCAAACTAGATGTGACTATTCTGTCTATGAACATGAACAGGGAAGCAAACACATTATCAGTCAGGATAGTTTGTTACAGCTGTGATGGTATAGTGGTTAGTACTCTGTGTTGTGGCTGCAGCAACCCTGGTGTGACTCCGGGTCATGGCACCATACCCTTCCTGTACTTTTTTGATGATTTTTGAAAAAAGAGGTATCTTGTTCCCTCTGGTAAGTGGTTGAACAAGATGTGAAACCAACCAGGTACTCTGGTGAAATTAAAAATATCTATTTGATGTCATTACAGTATTGTCCTTGATGCATCATTTAATATGACTGATGTGTGCTTTGTGCTGTTACTTTATCACTTGGTAAAATTGCATTATAAACTCAGTCAATCGATCAATACTTTCTTTCTTTTATTTCTTTCTTTAGTTTATTTCGAACATGAACATACTTACAACATAATACATCAGACACTTTAATACCATTTCACATTACATCATGTCCGAAAAGGAGTAGGATGAAGCAAAGCTTATTTAATCCTACCCCTTTCCCACTTCAGAGCGTTTACAAATATATACATTCATTTACTGACCTTTTTTGTAGTCAAATAGTGAAATGACATCCGTGAATGAGTAATACAACAGTTTTGTAATATGTAATTCATTAATTCAGTCATTATTAGCATACTGAGATGAAGAATATCTTATTTTCAATAAGGTTGAAGTTTTTCCTCTTCTTTGTACTTTATAAGCACTATTAATCTGAACAACATCTTAAACTGGATCATATCAGTACAATTTTTAACTTCATTACTTAATCCATCAATCCACCCATCTTCTTCCACTTAACCGAGGTCAGGTCACGGGGGCAGCAGCCTAAGCAGGGAAGCCCAGACTTCCCTCTCCCCAGTCAATTTGTCCAGCTCTTCCCGGGGGAACCCAAGGCGTTCCCAGGCCAGCCGGGAGACATAGTCTTCCCAACGTGTCCTGGGTCTTCCCCGTGGCCTCCTATCGGTTAGGTGTGCCCTAAATCCTGACCAGATGCCCGAACCACCTCATCTGGCTCCTCTCCATGTGGAGTAGCAGCGGCTTTACTTTGAGGTCCCCTCGGATGACAGAGCTTCTCACCCTATCTCTAAGGGAGAGACCCACCACCCAGGCGGAGGAAACTCATTTGTGCCGCTTGTACCCGTGATCTTGTCCTTTCGGTCACAACCCAAAGCTCATCACCATAGGTGAGGATGGGAACGTAGATCGACCGGTAAATTGAGAGCTTTGCCTCTCGGCTCAGCTCCTTCTTCACCACAACAGATCGATACAGCGTCCGCATTACGATCCGCCTGTCGATCTCACCATCCACTCTTCCCTCACTCGTGAACAAGACTCCGAGGTACTTGAACTCCTCCACTTGGGGCAGGGTCTCCTCCCCAACGCGCAGATGGCACTCCACCCTTTTCCGGGCAAGAACCATGGACTCACACTTGGAGGTGCCAATTCTCATCCCAGTCGCTTCACATTCGGCTGCGAACCGATCCAGTGAGAGCTGAAGATCCTGGCCAGATGAAGCCATCAGGACCACATCATCTGCAAAAAGCAGAGACCTAATCCTGCAGTCACCAAACGCGATCCCCTTAACGCCTTGACTGCGCCTCGAAATTCTGTCCATAAAAGTTATGGACTTGAATCCTGGAAGTCAGAATGAAAGTCTGATGTTCTTATAACAGAGCGATTCAGGGTTTCTTCACAACACGTAACAATAAATAAAAATGAAGCAAGATGCTTCTGGCAACATTTTACTTGCATATTTGACCCCGTTCTTGGAAATACTGGTAGATTTGATTGACATGTGTTGCTTTCTTGACACAGAGCCAGTTCAAAGCAATGTTCTCAAATGTTTAGCAGGGTTAAGGTCCAGTCTCTGGAACGGACATTCCAGAAACCTGCCTGAAACCCTTTGAAAACAGTTTTTATGTGTGTTTAATATTGTTGTCTTGTTGGAAAAGCTGCTTGTGTACAAAGATCAGCCTTTTCACTCTTGATTGGAGGTGAGGCAAAGTCTCATCTGACCTGTAAACTTTTCTCCCAAAACTGCCTTGGGTTCAAGCACTTGGTGGGCTTGAGGTTTGACAGTTTCCACTCTGTCACTAAACATCCATCCATCCATTTTCTACTGTTTATCCCTTAAAACTGGACAATTCAAGGCATGAGCCGACTACAGCAGTGATGAACAAACAATATGAAAGTAGGTTTGAGGTTCTAGGTCACATGACTAAAGCTACTGACAATTGAAATGTTCTTAGTGAGCCAATGACAAGTACTTTATTGACGGTCCCTTAAACTAAAGCACTTGTCAGCAGGGACTGACAGACGTGGCATGAGTTTTCAGTGCCGGGAACAAACAGTCAGCCTGGCTGTATGTTGAATGTCTGTTGAATATCCAACTTGGAACTCATTTGACCTCTGTTTGGCATTTGGAGATCACTCCAGCAGCACTGAGAGCAGTCTGAGTCAAACTACCTTGAGATAAATGTTGCAATTGTCAATGCCAACAAAGAAATGGACTCAAAAAAACGCTATAAAAGTTATGGTAGCTTGATGCTAATATACATTGGCTTTGCTATTGACATGCTACTGATTAGCATTAGCAATTTCTCATGACGTCAACACCCACCAAATGAGTTAATTAAAACTATAACTAAGATAAATGTTAGAATCAGACAGCTGGTGCATAATAAATCCAATATTTACAGTATTGACACTTTTTTGGGCTCTTCAAAAAACATTATGAATTTACACTACAGCCATCTAGCGTACTGGACTTGCAAATGTAAATAAAGCTACATGTAAATGATGATATGAAAACAAAAAAACAAAAAACAAAGGGTAACGAAAGGACCACAGTTATCAATAATAATCTTATTTTTAAACGTTGCAATATAAATTTATCGCAAACAATCAAAATTATTAACAGACACAAAAGTACCAAAAAGTCGTACTGTTGAGGACTGGTATTGATTTGGAGGTAGTGGAATGTGTTCCGAATCAGTTGAAAAGTGAACAGTACCCATCCCTACCAGCAAGTGTTGTTGTATTGGAAACTAATTTACAAACACAACTTCATCACACACAATACTCCACTATGGAATTGTTCGTACATTAAAATGAGAAACAAATCCATCTTTGAACAGCAATGGTTTGAAAAAGGCATTTGGTCACTGATGCACTTATTGACTGATAAAAATAGTTTATTATTTGAAGATTTCATTAAGTACAACCTGGAACAAGAAAAAAACTCATAACTTAAAATTTTCCATTCTTTCTAAGGCAAAATAAATAGTTTGAGAAAAAAACGACGGAATTGACCACTTAAAGTAATATTTTGGATGTTGTTTTGCAATTGAAGACAACACTTGTTCGATCTGTGATAGGAAAACACAATAAACTGTTTTTTTTAAGAATGTATGCAAAGTAAATCTCTGTGGGATGATGTACAATATTGGCTTTTGTCTGACACTCCAAACTTTGACTGATATTGATGTTGTTTTGGGGATGTTAAAAAAGAAAATAAAAAACATTAAAACAAATGTTTAAAACACAATATATATAATACACAAATGTAAGTTTGTAAAAACAAAACCATCCTTTCACAACAAAAAAAATCTGCCATTTTCTCTCACTTTTATACTGCATAAAGGTCTGGGGACATACATATAAAACAATCACAACACAATCATCATAATACAGAGTAATGACGATAATGAATAAAAATGATTGTAGAGACCCAACAAATGGTTTAAAAAGACACATTTTAAAATTGTATAAAAGACAACTGTTTAAATGATGTATAAAGTAAATAATAATACGCTTCCTGAAGTGGTCCAGAAGATGTTTCAGATGTGAACCAGTACATATGTATATCATATAAAGGTGATAATCTATGGGATTATTAACAATTACAAATACAATATTTCATATAATTAAGTCTAAAATTGTATGATGAATATACAGGATATATGTATATATATATATATATATATATATATATATATATGTGTGTGTGTGTGTATGTGTGTGTGTGTATACATACGCACAAAATGTTTATTGCATGTAAAATGTGTGTTGTACTGTTTACTCAGCTTTTTACTCAAATTGTTCTGTCCATTTTTTAATAAAAGTACACAATGTTGCATATTAATGCATGTGCTTGACTGAAAAAAGGATTAATATAAAATATCTAATCTATAAATGTGGAAGCATTTTAAAAAGATTGTTGGAAAAACAACAATGTCACACATGTTATATGTGCTGATGTTGTTAGAAAGTCAAAATGAAAGTCCTGACAGTTTATTTCAAATCCTGCAGTTTCATTTGCTGCTGCTGTTCTCACCAGCACACTTGTGTTTCTTACACTGGTACTTAGAAGACAATCTTTCACCACACACACTGCAACTCAACACTTTCTCTCCTGGGTGTCTTCTCATGTGTGCTACAAGCTTTGATTGTTGACAAAAGCTTCTGTTACAGATTGAACAGGAATGTGAATTTTCACCAGTGTGTGTTCTCTTGTGTACTTTCAAACACCAGTTTTCTGTAAAACCTTTATCACAGATTGAACAGGAAAAAGGTTTTTCACCAGTGTGTGTTCTGTCGTGCAGTTTTAAATGATGACTTTGTGTAAAACCTTTACCACAGACTGAACAGGAAAACGGTTTTTCACCAGTGTGTGTTCTCATGTGCACTTTTAACCATCGACTTTCTGTAAAATCTTTACCACAGATTGAACAGACAAAAGGTTTTTCACCAGTGTGTGTTCTCATGTGTGCTTTTAAAAGGGGACTTTGTACAAAATCTTTACCACATTCTGAGCAAGAAAAAGGTTTTTCACCAGTGTGTGTTCTCATGTGTCTTTTCAAATTTTGACTTTCTGTAAAACCTTTACCACAGGTTGAGCAGGTAAAAGGTTTTTCACCAGTGTGCGTTCTCATGTGTCTTTTCAAATTTTGACTTTCTGTAAAACCTTTACCACAGGTTGAACAGGAAAAAGGTTTTTTACCAGTGTGTGTTCTCATGTGTATTTTCAAATTGTGACTTTCTACAAAACCTTTGACACAGGTTGAACAGACAAAATGTTTTTTACCACTGTGTATTCTCATGTGCACTTTCAAACTCCAATTTTGTGTAAAACCATTACCACATATTGAACGGATAAAAGGTTTTTCTCCAGTGTGTCTGCTCATGTGTGTTTTCAGACGACATGTGTGTTTTCAGACGACAACCTCTATAAATGGGTTGTACTTGTATCGCGCTTTTCTACTTTCAAGGTACTCTTTGACACTACTTCCACATTTACCCATTCACACACTGATGGAGGGAGCTGCCATGCAAGGTGCTAACCAGCACCCATCAGGAGCAAGGGTGAAGTGTCTTGCTCAGGACACAATGGACGTGACGAGGTTAGTACTAGGTGGGGATTGAACCAGGGACCCTCGAGTTGCGCACGGCCACTCTCCCACTGCGCCACGCCGTCCCTATTATTACATCATTCCCAGTACTATGTTCTCAAATAAAGTAACCAGATATTAACAGTAAATAAACAAGTACATTAATAATAATCGTTTCGACAAAATAATACAATTAGAAATGACACAATATGTTACTGCATATGTCAGCTGCCAAATTAAGAGCTTTTGTAAACAGTTTTGAAATTCTTCTGTCATCAATCATATACCAAATGATGTATCGTGACATATATTGTTATTAGGATATAGATTTGAGGTCATATCACTCATACCAAACATTGGTTCGCCGAGTCATTTTGTTTAGTTCACCAAATATATTTATTTTTTTATAATCTTCAGATGTGTGTGTATTAAGGGTGTAACGGTACGTGTATTTGTATTGAACCGTTTCGGTACGGGGGTTTGGGTTCGGTTCGGTGGTGTATCGAACAAGTTTCCACACGGACATATTAAGTAGAGCACCACACGTTGTGTAAACAATGAACACTGAGGCACAACACACGGCATGCTAGCAATGACCGGGCTACTACAAAGAGTAAAAACCAGAGCTGAAAGACACTCCTGCCTCGTTAAGATCTCCCGTTTGGGAACACTTCGGCTTTGCAGTGCGATACAACAATGGATAACATGGCTTCAACAAAGAGAAAGACGAACAAACGCAGCTCCCACTGCATTCAAGCAGCTTCTACTCGGCAACTCAGGCAGGGCTAAAGCAATAACAAATGCTGTTGGTGTTTTTACAGCAGCAGATTTAAGACCATAGTGCATTAAAAACTAGATTTTGACACACTTCTATGGTGGAAATACAATGAGCCCATATATCCTCTTACTGCCAAGTTAGCCAGACACTACCTCGCGATACCTGCTACCTCTGTGTCCAGCGAAAGGGTATTTTTCACAGCTGGAGACATTGTAACTGCAAGCAAGTCTGCTCTTTCTGCAGACAAGGTGGTTAAACTAATTTTTCTGGCAGAAAACATGAAAATTGAGTGAAAGTCATCAGGGTTATAGGGTGGGGAGGGGGAAGAAAAGTTAATCTGAGGCTGAGTTGACTTGAAACTGTTTAATGTTGCACTTTTTGTATGTAGAAGAAAAGTTTTGTCATTTTATTTAATCTGAGATACAACTTGAAGCAGTTTTATGTTGCACTTTATACGTTAAAATGTTGCATTTTATAAGTAGAAAGGTTTTGTTAAGAAACCAATTCAGAGCCTTATCTTATTTTGTTTTTAATTTTATATATATATATATATATATATATATATATATATATATATATATATATGTCCAGAGTCGGGACCTGGGGTGGACCGCTCGCCTGTGCAACGGTTGGGGACATCTCTGCGTTGCTGACCTGTCTGCGCTCGGGATGGTCTCCAGCTGGCCCCACTATGGACTGGACTCTCACTATTATGTTAGAAACTGGCTGGCCTGGGAACGCCTCGGGATCCCCCGGGAAGAGCTGTATGACGTGGCTGGGGAAAGGAAAGGCTGGGCTTCCCTACTTAGGCTGCTGGCCCCGCGACCCGACCTCAGATAAGCAGAAGAAGATAGATGATTGGATGTGTAACACAACTTGATGTTTCTTGAAAACAGCATCCAGTAGTTGATGTTGTCGCTCCTTCTCCTCTTTTGTTGGACAAAGTTCCTCCTCTTATTCTGTTGTCGTTTTTTTTTTTTTTTTCTAAAATCACAAATATTTCTTCAACGGCAGCAGTTAGTCGCTGATTCACCAACACTCACATCATTTGTAATGTAGACATGTTCACACAATAAAAACACTTTACACTTACATTGGATCTCTGCTTTGATGTGTCGATCACTTCCGCCTCTCTTTGTTAGCAGCTAACAAGCTAAGCTAACCAGCAGGCTAGGCTAGCACGTCAAAGTGCACTCAGACTAATGTATCCGCATACAAACAATTAATAAGGACGTTTACTCTGTTAAACGACACACATGTGCACATGTACGTTGTAATTAAAACATGTAACCATAATAACCAAAACAACGTATTCTCCGCCAGACGCCATCTTGTTTTGTGCTTCCTCCTGTGTGACGTCATCGAGGTGTTCTCAACCGCGGAACAAATGTTGGCCCAGCACGTGTTTCACTGGGACAATAGTGAGTGGTGCACACTTCCTTCAAACACGTGTTTCACTGGGACAATAGTGAGTGGTGCACACTTCCTTCGCCCGGCCACAGAAGACAAAAAAGAGTTGCTGGTGTAACAATAGGAAGAATATATTCCACTCCTCTCTTGTACACGCGGCTTATGAGGTAATATACATGATATATTTTCATATTATTTATCTTATTTACCTCATATGTTGTTCGAAGCTAACGTGCTAGCGTTAGCCCGCTAGCAGGCCTTTGTAGCAAATGCGAGCGTTTTTTTTTGAGGAGTGTATTTTATATGTTCTATGTAAGAATTATATTGACTTATTTAATACTTTTAACTGTTTTTTTGTTGTATATTACAGTCACGCTTAACATCATTGAATATTTGTTACTAGAAAGAAACGAACGTCTCGAAATTTAAGTCTGGAATAAGTCACAAGGTATAATAATAATAATAATACATTTTATTTGGTATAGCGCTTTTCAGTGTACTCAAAGATGCTTTACAGGATGAAAAAAAATATTATTGTTATTGTAATGACAGTGTAATATAATGTACTATTGCAGTGGTCTGCTTTATGTTGGTGTCAACTGTATTAGCAATAAATACAAATGATGTTTGCACGCACT
Organism: Nerophis ophidion; assembly: GCF_033978795.1. NCBI lineage: Eukaryota > Metazoa > Chordata > Actinopteri > Syngnathiformes > Syngnathidae > Nerophis > Nerophis ophidion. The sequence continues at coordinate 119,948 of NW_026906975.1, read as the reverse complement.
TCTATTACCTTGATAACATCCATCCATCCATTTTTCTACCGCTTGTCCCTATTTGGGGTTGCGAGGGGGACAGGGGGTGTTGGAGCCTATCAGCTGCATTGGGTGGACATATGGAAATTAAATCAACTGATGTTTGTTATTACGAAAACACTATTTGCACAATTGTAAGTGACTAATGCTTATTCAGTCAGACTAAAATAAATATTTAATTAAATAAATGTTAAATATTAAAAATAGCTTTAATATACTGCACACAAAATGAATTTAAATTAGATTAGATAGTACTTTATTTATTCCGTCAGGAGAGTTCCTTCAGGAAAATTACAATTTTCAGCACAATCCCATTCAAGATCAGACAAACATTATAGGGAGACAGAACAGGATCGCTGACGGGTCTGCCGGCTTCCAGCGCCCCTTACAAAAAAGATGGGGTTGGGGGGGGTGGGGGTAGGAGAAAAGAATAGAATATTAAAATAAAATTTAAAAAAATTTGCATCAATATTTTGTATGTAGTCAGAACATGAGGTACCCAAATATTTTAAATAATTGTTTACATTTATGAATTTATATATATATATATATATATATATATATATATATATATATATATATATATATATATATACATATATATATATACACATACATATATATATATATATATATATATATATATATATATACTCGCTGGCGTCTGCCTCACAATACGAAGGTCCTGCAGTCCTGGGTTCAAATCCAGGCTCGGGATCTTTCTGTGTGGAGTTTGCATGTTCTCCCCGTGAATGCGTGGGTTCCCTCCGGGTACTCCGGCTTCCTCCCACTTCCAAAGACATGCACCTGGGGATAGGTTGATTGGCAACACTAAATTGGCCCTAGTGTGTGAATGTGAGTGTGAATGTTGTCTGTCTATCCGTGTTGGCCCTGCGATGAGGTGGCGACTTGTCCAGGGTGTACCCCGCCTTCCGCCCGATTGTAGCTGAGATAGGCGCCAGCGCCCCCCGCGACCCCGAAAGGGAATAAGCGGTAGAAAATGGATGGATGGATGGATACTCGCTGGCACTTGTTCCAAGTGCTTCGCTGTTTTCTGTTGGGTTAAAAATGTTGCTTTCGCAGAAGAAAGTTAAAGTAGCAATGATTGTCACACACACACTAGGTGTGGTGAAATGTGTCCTCTGCATTTGACCCATCCCCTTGATCACACCCTGGGAGGTGAGGGGAGCAGTGGGCAGCAGCAGTGCTGCGCCCGGGAATCATTTATGGTGATTTAACCCCCAATCACAACCCTTGATGCTGAGTGCCAAGCAGGGAGGTAATGGAGAACAAGGAGAGGATATTGTGCGTAAAAGTAAAGCCAACCGACCACAGCTCTGTAGTCCTGGTCACCGTTGACGTGAGGTGGGACTATTTTGGAGGTGCACGTCAAGGTTGGCTGGTAGGTTGGTAGTGGGAGGAGCCAGTTGGCGTCACTTGATGCTGCAGCACAATGACACTTTTATACGTGCAGACTGACTTCATGCAGTCATGACGGTATTAAAATCCCAGCAGGAGGTTTTCTATAAGTTGTTACTTTTTAAACAATAATTAATGTAAATGCAGAAAACAGGATCAATGACACAATTCATAATAATCAATAACTGATGATTATTCCATGTGTAGAAGAACATCACCACAGAGTGGTGTCAGTCCACTTGGAAAATATTATATTTGATAGACTAAAAAATATTCGACACATCTGAGCTGAAGTTTGTTTGTGTTGTCTTGCGGACGTCCAACAGATGAACGCTCGTCAAGAAGAACGTCCCCTTCAGCAGCAGGAGGATCCACAGCCCCCCCACATTAAAGAGGAAGAGGAGGAAGTGTGGATCAGTCAGGAGGGAGAGTGTCCTGTAGGGCAGGAGGAGGCTGATGTCAGCAAGTTTCCACTGACTGTTGTCTCTGTGAAGACTGAAGAGCATGAAGACAAACCACCTGAGTCCTCACAGCTTCATCACAGTCCAAGTAAGCACAACATCCACATATCATCTAATACAATGTTTGTGACACATGTTCATCCGGGGGCCACATTTATCACTAAAGATGGAGATATATTTGCTTTTTAACACCACCATTCAAAAATGAATGCTCATCAATCATCAACAGTGTAATTGCTGGGGTGTAACCATGTGACCTAGAGGCCGTCCTCCTTACCTCACGTGGTCAGATGAAGGCAATCATTCAATATGGCTACTGTTTATTTACTTTTGGCAGCACATATGTCAGCATATTTCAAAGGTTTAGTGATGAAGATAAGAGCTGTATACCAAGTACCATTTTTTTTTTTTAGTACTGGTTCCTAAAGGTCTACTGAAAGCCACTACTAGCGACCACGCAGTCTGATAGTTTATATATCAATGATGAAATATTAACATTGCAACACATGCCAATACGGCCTTTTTAGTTTACTAAATTGCAATTTAAAATTTCCCGGGAGTTTCGTCTTAAAAACGTTGTGTAATGATGACGTGTACGCAAGACGTCACGGGTTTTTAGGAAGTATGAGCGCTGCACACACACACAGCTAAAAGTCGTCTGCTTTAACGGCATAATTACACAGTATTTTGGAGATCTGTGTTGCTGAATCTTTTGCAATTTGTTCAATTAATATTTCAGAAGTCAAAGTAGAAAGATGGAGTTGGGAAGCTTTAGCCTTTAGCCACACAAACACATGGTGATTCCTTGTTTAAAATTCCCGGAGATCAAACTTTCCATCATAGCTGAGACAACAATACAGAATACAGATTTACACTGTAAACAACCTCATCTTTTCTCCAAGCTTATACATCAGTAAGTGACATTAACATCACAGGGGGCGCTGGAGCCTATCCCAGCTGCATTCAGGTTAAAGGGAATTTATCACAATTTAGATTTTAGGCCATATTGCCCATCCCTCGTAAAAAGTGGTCTTCTATTCCTGTGAATAATGTTGTAAAGAGCAATGTGTTTGTTTTCAGGCCAATTAATATAATCACTTTTTATTTTAAGTACATGTAAACTTACTGAATGTCTCATGTGACTGAGCAAATCTGGACATTTCTCAAGCATGTTTGTCATTGTGTGTCCTGCAGACGTCTGTGGAGAACAACGTCTGCCTGAAAAAAAGGAGAGTAGCTTCAGGATGGTGAAGGAGGATCCTTCAAAGAGGAAGACCAGGCGCCACGGACCCTCTGGCGTCTCCTTTTCCTCTTTGACACAGACCCTTCCCTGTAAAAAGGAAGAGGAAGACTCACTGACGCCCCACATTAAAGAGGAAGAGGAGGAACACAGCATCACTCAAGAGGGAGATCATCTTGAAGGACTGGATGAGTTCCCAGTGACTGGTGTCCCTGTGAAGAGTGAAGATGATGAGGTGAAAGGTGAAAGTGAGGAGAGGGGAGGGGGGGAGCCTCCAAGCAGCAGCTCAACACAACACATGACAACAGAAGCTGATGGAGACCACTGTGGAGGATCACAAGCAGACAAGCTCTTAGCTCCACTATCAGATAGTGAGGACACAACGTCACACTCTCCTGACACTGATGATGAAGACTCTAAAGATGATAAGACATGTCACACTGACAACACTCACTTCACATCTTCTCACTGTCACAAAACATTTAAAAACCATAGTCATCTGAAAAGACACATGAGAACACACACTGGAGAAAAACCTTTTATCTGTTCAGTCTGTGGTAAACGTTTTGTTCGAAGTCACAATGTGAAAGTGCACATGAGAACACACACTGGTGAAAAAGCTTTTATCTGTTCAGTCTGTGGTAAACGTTTTGTTCGAAGTCATAATGTGAAAGTACACATGAGAACACACACTGGCGAAAAAACGTTTTCTTGTTCAATCTGTGGTAAAGGTTTTACACAAAGTCAATATTTGAAAGTGCACATGAGAACGCACACTGGAGAAAAACCTTTTCCCTGTTCAACCTGTGGTAAAGGTTTTACACAAAATCAATATTTGAAAGTACACATGAGAACACACACTGGCGAAAAACCTTTTTCCTGTTCAACCTGCGGTAAAGGTTTTACACAAAATCAATATTTGAAAGTACACATGAGAACACACACTGGCGAAAAACCTTTTTCCTGTTCAATCTGCAGTAAAGGTTTTGTACAAAGTAACAGTTTGAAAGTACACACTAGAACACACACTGGTGAAAAATCACATTCTTGTTCAATCTGCAACAGAAGCTTTTGTGACCGATCAAACCTTTTAGCACACATGAGAAGACACCCAGGAGAGAAAGTGTTGAGTTGCAGTGTGTGTGGTGAAAGATTGTCTTCTAAGTACCAGTGTAAGAAACACAAGTGTGCTGGTGAGAACAGCAGCAGCAAATGAAACTGCAGGATTTGAAATAAACTGTCAAGACTTTCATTTTGACTTTCTAACAACTTTATGATTCATTTGTTGGGTCTCTATAATCTATTTTATTAATTACCGTTATTACTCTGTATTATAGTGATTGTGTTGTGATTGTTTTATATGTATGTCCCCAGACCTTTATGCAATATACAAGTGAGAGAAAATAGCAGATTTTTTTTTTGTTTTTGTGAAAGGATTTTGTTTTTACAAACTTACATTTGTGGATACATCAAATAAATCCAGTATTGTGTTCTAAACATGTTTTATGTATTTTTTTCTTTTTTCAACATCCCCAAAACAACATCAATATCAGTCAAAGTTTGGAGTGTCAGACAAAAGCCAATATTGTACATCATCCCACAGAGATTTACTTTGCATACATTCTTAAAATAAACTGTTTATTGTGTTTCCCAATCACAGAACCAACAAGTGCTGTCTTCAATTGCAAAATAACATCCATAATATAATTTTAAGTGGTCAATTCCATCCTTTTTTAAAATTTAGATTAACTCTTTTATCTCAGAAAGAATGGAAACGTTTAAGTATTTTTTTGTTTCAGAGAAAATAATAATAAGAAGAAACAGAAAACAATTAAAAAAGATGCAGTAACTAGAATATTTTAAATAAAAGCCTATTTAAATTTTGTAATATTTCTTATTTGCAGGTCATACTTAATTAAATCTTGAAATATTAAAATAGTTTTATCATTCAATAAGTGCATCAGTGACCAAATGCCTTTTTCAAACCATTGCTGTACAAAGATGGATTTGTTTCTCATTTTAATATAAGAACAATTCCATAGTGGAGTATTGTGTGTGATGAAGTTGTGTTTGTAAATTAGTTTCCAGTACAACAACACTTGCTGGTAGGGATGGGTACTGTTCACTTCTAATTCCATGTTTTATGTGTTATATATGTCAATATATTGTGTGTTTGTATTTTGCCAACATGGTAGAATCACATGATAGGCAGGTTGTATCATGTTTTTCTGTCACCTTGAGGAAATGGCATAAAGAGGAAGATGACAATATAATGTCACTTGGACAATGATGTACAGAACAGAGGAGATGTATTTCATTTTAATTTTTGGTTTCAGGCAATTTTTTATATTATTATCTTTTCACAAAACCTCTCCATTATCCAGCTATGGATTGTGGTAGCTGGTTGAAAAGAGATGGAAGGGGATAGTGAGCTGATGTATGAGGAAGGTATGGACATGGATAGGACTAGAGGGGAGAGAAGGTCATGAAGGTAAGTCGAGTGCTAAAAGAGTAGAAAAGAGGAAAAAGATTATAGTGGTGTCAGGTTCAAACACTGATGCGTCTATTAAACAGACGAGAAGGAAGAAATCATGCACAGACAGAGTTACATTTTGCTCAATTGAGGAGAGATGTGTTTTGGGCTGTACTCTAGTTACAGATCCAAACTACGTTCTAAAAGTCCAGCCCACGTGCTGCCTCTATTTATTTGGGAGGTCCCTGGTTACATCACTGAGGCTGTCGCTGAGGGAAGGGGGTCATCTTCACAGCTCCAGCTAGACACAATATATAATTATACATAAATGCAAATGTGCTGACAGTCGTGATATCACCTTGTCTCTGTTCTGTCTACGTCACGGTACTCGATGTTCGGTCTTGGCAGTCAGCAGGCCGGTTCTGGAAACAAACACTGATAAGAGACTTGCTTGCAATCTTGTGGATTGCCAGCTTTGCACAGACAAAGAAAAAATAATGTCAGCACACTTGATAATAACCATAGCAACAGCCTTTAAGCATAAGAGTTGTGTGATAATATACCGTAGTTCCTTGAATAGGTGCCGGGGCGCTAATTAATTTAAGATGTGCACTTAAGATGTGACTTTAAGGTTTTACTACTTACGTATAAAATACTACACGGTCTAGCTCCAGCCTATCTTGCCGATTGTATTGTACCGTATGTCCCGGCAAGAAATCTGCGTTCAAAAGACTCCGGCTTATTAGTGATTCCTAGAGCTCAAAAAAAGTCTGCGGGCTATAGAGCGTTTTCCGTTCGGGCTCCAGTACTCTGGAATGCCCTCCCGGTAACAGTTCGAGATGCTACCTCAGTAGAAGCATTTAAGTCTCATCTTAAAACTCATCTGTATACTCTAGCCTTTAAATAGACCTCCTTTTTAGACCAGTTGATCTGCCGCTTCTTTTCTTTCTCCTATGTCCCCCCCTCCCTTGTGGAGGGGGTCCGGTCCGATGACCATGGATGAAGTACTGGCTGTCCAGAGTCGAGACCCAGGATGGACCGCTCGTCGGGACCCAGGATGGACCGCTCGCCTGTATCGGTTGGGGACATCTCTACGCTGCTGATCCGCTCGAGATGGTTTCCTGTGGACGGGACTCTCGCTGCTGTCTTGGAGCCACTGTGGATTGAACTTTCGCAGTATCATGTTGGACCCGCTCGACATCCATTGCTTTCGGTCCCCTAGAGGGGGGGGGTTGCCCACATCTGAGGTCCTCTCCAAGGTTTCTCATAGTCAGCATTGTCGCTGGCGTCCCACTGAATGTGAATTCTCCCTGCCCACTGGGTGTGAGTTTTCCTTGCCCTTTTGTGGGTTCTTCCGAGGATGTTGTAGTCGTAATGATTTGTGCAGTCCTTTGAGACATTTGTGATTTGGGGCTATATAAATAAACATTGATTGATTGATTGATTGATTAAAACCTCTTCTCACTCCTGCGCTTAATCAAGGCATGCGGTAAAAGTAAGCAGGAGCTAATCATTTTAAAACCTCTTCTCACCCGTGCGCTTACCAGTGGCATGCAGTAAAAAACTGACTGTGATTAAAAAATAAATAAATAAACATTTATTCTGTGGCCGCGGCCCGGTGGTTGGGGACCACTGCTCTACAAGGTTTCTCATTGTCATCCCATTGGGTTGAGTTTTTTCTTGCCCTGATGTGGGATCTGAGCCGAGGATGTCATTGTGGCTTGTGCAGCCCTTTGAGACACTTGTGATTTAGGTCTATAGAAGTCAACTTTGATTGATTAATTGCTTGATACTAAAGTGACTCAAAAATCAGAATTAGTATTGTTTGATACTAACCTTCGATAGCTCAGTTGGTAGAGCGGAGGACTGTAGTTGCTCATGCTGAAATCCTTAGGTCGCTGGTTCAAATCTGGCTCGAAGGATCACCCGTTACGCTTCTTTTTTTTAAATTAAATCAAGATAAACAACACAAGATACACTTACAATTAGTGCACCAACCCAAAAACTGTCCCTCACTCATTCTCACTCATTCATACATTACATTTCTGTGTGATGTGGTTCAAATAAGAATCAGAATAATGTCTTACATCCTGAGGATGTAAACTGTGTGTTGTTTTGGCGTAAGATGTTTACGAAACACAACCTGTCCTACAGTAAGATGTTTCTTTCTGTAGGGATAGTGATGCAATGGATTATGTGTCTCACTACGGACTAGAAGATTCTAGGTTCAACTCCTAGCCAGCGTGCTGTTGTTTGTTAACTCAACTGAAACAGTATTCTGTGTGATTTTTGGGGGGAGTTTACTTTGCTTTGGCTTTTCTAAATCTACAAACTGAAAAATGTGTTTTTTTTCTCTTTATTATTGTGAATGTATAACTGGTATTTGTATCTGTTCTTATACTCGGGGCATTCAATCAGAATAAAGTGGGTGAGGAAAAAGGTGAGCACAACAATATAAATGTGACTATTTTACATCTTAGCAGTTGTTCTTTACACCACAATGGAGTAAAACCTAAATATTTCCCCAGAACATCAAGTATTAGCACACTGATTGAGATTCTCTTCCATGATGTCGTTCAAACAGAATGTGGCTTGAGCAGATGGTTTAACATTAGACATCAGGAGAGCAAACACATTATCAATCAAGATGAGTAGGAACAGCCGTGATGGTATAGTGGTTAGTACTCTGTGTTGTGGTCACAGCAACCCTGGTTCAATTCCGGGTCATGACGCTTAAACTGCTTTTCTTTTCAGCATTTTTCATCTATACTTGAAGACTTATTTATTAGCCTGCTAAAAACTTTTGAAAATTTCTGAAAAATCTGCCAAATGTTTGCAATAATCATAACATTCTCGGTAGTAAAACATTCTTCAGAAGCATTTTGGTACATTTTTTAGAGACCCTGACATGCTCAGTCATGGAGCGCAAGACATTCTTTTTGAGCTTCCGGGATTCAAGTACCTGTTCTGCTGACCAATACTAGGCTTTGAGACCCCTTGGAAAGACCTCCTTCCACCCCTCAAAAGTCACCAATAGGGCAGACCTTGGTTACATTTGAATATGTAAACCCAAGAAGGTGTTGTATAGCTGAAATAGCTCAGTTGGGAGAGCGTCAGACTGAAGATCCAATGCTCCCTGGATCGATCCTGGGTTTCAGCATAAATATACATGCTTCTAAAATGGTACTTATTACTAATAAGCCTCCTGTGGCTTTTACAATACTGAAATGGTCTCCCTGGCCTGCCAGCCTCCGCCTCCGCTTGGGATGGTTTCCTGTGGACTGGACTCTCGCTGCTGTCTTGGATCCGCTTGAACTGAACTCTCGCGGCTGTGTTGGAGCCACTATGGATTGAACTTTCACAGTATCATGTTAGACCCGCTCGACATCCATTGCTTTCGGTCCCCTAGAGGGGGGGGGGGGGGTTGCCCACATCTGAGGTCCTCTCCAAGGTTTCTCATAGTCAGCATTGTCACTGAAGTCCCACTGGATGTGAATTCTCCCTGCCCACTGGGTGTGAGTTTTCCTTGCCCTTTTGTGGGTTCTTCCGAGGATGTTGTAGTCGTAATGATTTGTGCAGTCCTTTGAGACATTTGTGATTTGGGGCTATATAAATAAACATTGATTGATTGATGATTGATTCTTTTACATAACAGTTGCTAAAACTTTTGTTCACTTCCAGTTCTTAATTTATTGACAAAATACTCCATAAGTAATCACAATAAAAATAAATAAATAATAGCCGGTGAAGTAAGTTACATTTCATATGGTGAGATGAGTAAGATTATCTAGAAAATGAACAAATGGATTGATGAAATACATTCAGAATGTTCATTATCATGGTTCTTCTTCTTTCTACTTTGTAAAGACTTGAAGTTTGAAGAGTTTCTTGAAGTGGATGATATTAGTACATTGTTTGATTGCTTTGCTTAATGCATCCCATCATTTAATTCCACATCCTGATATACTGAAGGTCTTAAGTGTTGTACGTGCATACAAATGTTTTAAATTACATTTTTCTCTAAGATTATATTTCTCCTCTTTTTTTTGAGAAAAATTGTTGTATATTCTTGGCTAGCAGGTTATAGTTTGCTTTGTGTATAATTTTATCTGTTTGCAAATTCACTATGTGGTGGAATTTCAGTATCTTTGATTCAATAAATAAAGGGTTTGTATGTTGTCTATATCCAACATTATGTATTATTCAAACTGATCTTTTTTGTAACACTGTTAGTGAATGAAGTGTACTTTTGTAATTATTTACCCATTTTTCTGCACAATAACTCAGATATGGTATCACTAGTGAGCAGTAGAGAATATGAAGTGATTTTTGGGCCAGAACATGTTTTGCTTCATTCATTATTGCCGTGTTTCTTGCTACTTTATGTTGTAAATTTTTTACATAAGATTTTCAGTTCATTTTATCATCAATCATTATACCTAGAAATTTAGTTTCATTTACTCTTTCAATTTCTATTCCGTCTATTTGTATTTGTGTTTGACACTTCTTTTCTACTTCTACCAAATAGCATTATTTTAGTTTTACCGAAATTCAAAGATAGTCTGTTTTTGTCAAACCATCTTTTTAATTTGTTCATTTCTTCTGTTATTATTTGTATTATCTTCTGTGTGTTCTCTCCTGAACAAAACACTGTTGTATCATCCGCAAATAATACTAATTTTAAATATTTTATAACTTTACAAATGTCATTTATATAAAGCTTGAACCATGTTGGTCCTAGTTTTGATCCCTTAGATCAGGGGTGCCCATTACGTCAATCGCGAGCTACCAGTCGACCGCGGGGGGTGTGTCAGTCGATCTCCAGCCAGGCTTTTAAAAAAAATAGACCTAAAAATGAGTGATCATCAATCTTCACCAAGACGTCACTTAAATGACATTCACGGTACCGGAGGGTCTTGTGAGATGACGCTGGCTGCTGCAAGATCATTATTATGAAAATATGACCAAGAGGAAGGTGAGAAACACTTTTTATTTCAACAGACTCTCGTGCCGTACCTTCCGTCAAAACTCTAAAGGCCGACTGCACATTTCCTATCTTCACAATAAAAGCCCTGCTTCATGCTGCCTGCGCTAACTAAATACAGAGTCTCGGAAAACTGGCGTGCACAAGCGATCCCTCAGAAAGCTGGCGTGCACATCACTTGTGCACGCCAGCTTTCCGAGACTCTTATTTTGTTAGCGCAGGCAGCATGAAGCAGGGCTTTTATTGTGAAGATAGGAAATGTGCAGTCGGCCTTTAGAGTTTTGACGGAAGGGACGGCGCGAAAGTCTGTTGAAATAAAAAGTGTTTCTCGCCTTCCTCTCTGTCATTTTTTCATAATAATGAACTGGCAGCAGCCAGCGTCATCTCACAAGACCCTCGGGTGCCGTGAATGTCAATCAAGCAAGCTACGGAATTTGCCGCCAATGTTTTTCTTGTAAAGTGTATGGAAGCTGGATGAATTAGATGCCAAAAACCAACTACTTTCATGTGGTATTGTACAGAAAGGACAACTTTTTTTCTCCTCCATTTGAAAATGTGGGCGTTATCATCATTACTGTCTGATTCCAATCAATGCAAGTCATCAGAATCAGGTAATACACCAACTTATATTCTTGTCTTTGTGAAAGAAAGACATCTATATGTGTTACACATGCTTGTATTATCATTAAACACATTTAACTTGTTTACAAAAATGTCTCTTTCATAAATAAATAAATATAAATGATATATATAAATGAGGTAGATACCCTCGAGTTGGTCAATTGAAAAGTGGCTCACCTGCAGAAAAAGTGTGGGCACCCCTGCCTTAGGTACACCACAGGATATATTTAGTGTTGTAGAAGTGTGTTCGTCTAGCTTCACGTATTGTTTCCTGTTGGTTAAATATCTTCGAATCCAGTTTAAGACCAACCCTCTGATGCCATACCAGTATAGTTTTTTGATTAAAATATTGTGATTAATAGTGTCAAATGCTTTAGTTGGATCAATAAACACTGCTGCTGCATATTTTTTTTTTTACTATCTATTGCATTGGTCATTTCTTCTGTCATTTCTATTACAGCCATCGAAGTTGAAATATTAGCTCTGTATACATATTGGTTCTCATCTAATATTTTATGTTTGTTTGTAAAACTCTCTAATCCGACAGTTTTTCAATGATTTTACAAAATTGTGGAAGTAAAGAAACAGGTCTATAATTTGTAAATTGGTGTTTGTCTCCAGTCTGATAAATTGGTGCAATTTTAGCTATTTTCATTTTGTTTGGGAATTTACCTGTTTGAGATGATGGGTATTTTTACGCTGCTTTTGCAGTGTAGTGTGTAGTGTAGCTTGCTACAATTCTCTGAGGATAGCTTTGCTACATTTAATGGAGAGTAACTTGTAGCTTAGCTTACTACATTTTCCAGGTCGCTTGCCCATCACTGTCTGTTTGGCCTAGCTCACATGTGAATAGTTTGAATACTGCAAACTTCAATACAGTAACACCTCATTTGTGTTTTATGTTCTGCAGACGTCCAGCAGGTGTCAGCAGAGAGTCATGAAGAGATTCCCTCCAAACAGCAGGAGTGGAGCTCCAGTGTGGGACAGAAGGAGCTACAGGCCCCCTCCCACATTAAAGAGGAAGAGGAGGAACTGTGGAAGCAGCTTCAAAGGGTGGAGGAGGCTAATGATGAAGATGAAGCTCAGTCCTTACAGCTTCATCACAGTCAAAGTGAGGAGAACAGAGGGGCGGAGCTTGTAAGTCAACACATCACAGAAGCTGATGGAGAGCATTGTGAAGATATAAAGTCAGAACCAGACAGCATCTTTGCTCCACTGTCAGACATGGACCACATGATGTCACACTCTTCTGATCACAGTGACCACATCCAAAAACCTTTGGAGAGTAAAAATGACTCCAAAGGTGATACGAGACATCACACTAACAACAAACACTTGGACTGCTCTGAATGTGGGAAATCATTTAGACACAAGAGTTATATTACAATACACATGAGAATACATACTGGAGAGAAACCTTTTACTTGCTCTGTTTGTAAGAAGAGTTTTTCCATTAAGCCTGCCATGACCAGACACATGAGAACACACACTGGAGAGAAACCTTTTACTTGCTCTGTTTGTAAGAATAATTTCTCCAGAAAGTCTAACATGTCCTCACACATGAGAACACATACTGGAGAGAAACCTTTGACTTGTTCTGTTTGTAAGAAGCGTTTCTCCACAACGCAACATATGATCACACACATTAGAACACATACTGGAGAGAAACCTTTTACTTGCTCTGTTTGTAAGAAGTGTTTCTCCAGAAAGCCTGACATCTCCATACACATGAGAACACACACTGGAGAGAAACCTTTTACTTGTTCTGTTTGTAAGAAGAGTTTCTCCACAAAGTCTAACATGTCCTCACACATGAAAACACATACTGGAGAGAAACCTTTGACTTGCTCTGTTTGTAAGAAGCATTTCTCCACAACGCAACATATGATCTCACACATGAGAACACATACTGGAGAGAAACCTTTTACTTGCTCTGTTTGTAAGAAGTGTTTCTCCAGAAAGCCTGACATCTCCATACACATGAGAACACACACTGGAGAGAAACCTTTTACTTGTTCTGTTTGTAAGAAGAGTTTCTCCACAAAGCCTAAGATGCCCGCACACATGAGAACACATACTGGAGAGAAACATTTGACTTGCCCTGTTTGTAAGAAGCATTTCTCCACAAATCTTGTCATGACCACACACATGAGAACACACACTGGAGAAAAAACATTTAGTTGCACTGTGTGTGATAAGATGTTCCGGCATAAGTGTCAGGACAGTAAACACAAGTGTGTAACAGTCATGGAAGCTGCAGGGATTTAAAAACACTTAGTGATTGTGCTAAATGTACTTTAAAAACACAGCATGTTTAATATGAATGTATATTTGATGTTGTATGTAGTGCCTCTCATCTTCTACTGTTAAATTCAAGGCCTACTGAAAGCCACTACTACCGACCACGCAGTCTGATAGTTTACATATCAATGATGAAATATTAACATTGCAACACATGCCAATACGGCCGCTTTAGTTTACTAAATTGCAATTTTAAAGGAGAACATTATCACCAGACCTATGTAAGAGTCAATATATACCTTGATATTGCAGAAAAAAGACCATATGTTTTTTTAACCCATTTCCGAACTCTAAAAGGGTGAATTTGGCGATTTTAAACGCCTTTCAATTGTTTGCTGTCGGAGCAATGACCTTTCACCTGTGACGTTACAACGGGAAGCAATCCACCATTTTTTCAAACACATTACACACACAAGTCAAATCAGCTCTGTTATTTTCCGTTTTTTCTACTGTTTTCCGTCCCTTGGAGACATCATGCCTCGTCGGTGTGTTGTCGGAGGTGTAACAACATGATCAGGGACGGATTCAAGGTGACTTACGTGGCGTGTGCATCGATTAGCATGGCATGCTAATCGATGCTAACATGCTATTTAGGCTAGCTGTATGTACATATTGCATCGTTATGCCTCATTTGTAGCTATATTTGCATCCAGCCTTTCCCTCCACCCACATTTAATGCCAAACAAACACATACCAATCGACGAATTCAAGTACACCAAAGGTCAAAAGATGCGAAAGGCCCTTGTTTGTTCTGCACATTTTACCGACGACAGCTATGCTACGACAGATGGCACAGAGATGTGTGGATATCCTGCGACACTCAAAGCAGATGCATTTCCAACGATAAAGTCTACGAAATCCCAAAGGTGAGTTTTGTTGATGTTATTGACTTATGTGCTAATCAGACATATTTGGTCACGGCATGACTGGTAGCTAATCGATGTTAACATGCTATTTAGTCTAGCTGTATGTACATTTGTAGCTATATTTGCCTCCAGCCTTTCCCTCCACCCACATGTTATGCTAAACAAACACTTACTAATCGATGGATTTAAGTTGCTCCTGTGGTCAAAAGATGCAATCGTTGGTTAGAAGGCGATCGCCGAATAGCTTCAATAGCTATTCGCTCAATAGCTTCAGTTTCTTCTTCAATTTCGTTTTCGCTATCTGCCTCCACACTCCAACCATCCGTTTCAAAACATTCGTAATCTGTTGAATCTGCTGAAATCCACGTCTGAATCCGTGCTAATGTCGCTATATCTTGCTGTTCTATCCGCCATGTTTGTTTGTATTGGCGTCACTATATGACGTCACAGGAAAATGGACGGGTGGATTTACAGATAGCGAAAATCAGGCACTTAAAGCCTTTTTTCGGGATAATCCATGATGGATAGCATTTTGAAAAAAACTTCAAAAAATAAAATAAACCACTGGGAACTGATTTTTATTGGTTTTAACCCTTCTGAAATTGTGATAATGTTACCCTTTAAATTTCTCTCCAGTTACTTGTTAAAAATGTCGCGGAATGATGACGCATACGCGTGACATCACCTGTTGGAGGGGACATATTAGCGTAGCACCAAACACGGCTAAAAGTCGTCTCTTTTCATCGCGCAATTACAAAGTATTTTGGACATCTGTGTTGCTGAATCTTTTGCAATTTGTTCATTTAATAATGGAGATTATAAAGAAGAATGCTGTTGGTGGAAAGCGGTGGATTGCAGCTGTCTTTAGCACCGAGACACAGCCGGTGTTTCTTTGTTTGTTTTTAACACAGAGCGGTCAAGCGAACATGTTTTCTCTACGTCAACCAGCATGTTTTTGGATGGGGAAATTGTGATATATATCTTACCGGAGAAATCATTGGATTATTTGTCGCCCTGCAGCAGCTGTGAGCTTGGCTCCTCGGCTTCTCTCTGAGACACTGGCGTGTTCACCGCAGCCATCCGACCTCGAGGTATGTTTTTACAATCTTACTAAAACACTATTAAAACAATAAGCAGATAAGTGATCTTCCACAATTATCCTAGTAAATGTGTCTAATTACATCTGAAACGCTCACACTGCCGTCTCCCGGAGCCGTCGCGTTTTTTTTTTTTTTTTCTTCTAGTCCTTTACTATCAATATCCTAATTCACAAATCTTTCATCCTCGCTCAAATTAATGGGGAAATTGTCGCTTTCTTGGTCCGAATTGTTGTTACTGCTGGTGGCTCCCATTAAAAACAATGTGAATATGCGTGGAGTCCTGCAACTCGTGACGTCACGCGCACATACTTCCAGTAAAGGCAGGGCTTTTTTATTAGCGACCAAAAGTTGCCTACTTTATCGTGGATGTTCTCTACTAAATACTTTCAGCAAAAATATGGCAATATCGCGAAATGATCAATTATGATACATAAAATGCACCTGCTATTCCCGTTTAAATTAGAAAATCTAATTTCAGTAGGCTTCTAAAGTTAAAGTAGCAATGATTGTCACACACACACTAGGTGTGGCGAAATTATTCCCTTCATTTGACCAATCACCCTTGATCACCCCCTGGGAGCTGAGGGGAGCAGTGGGCAGCAGCGGTGCCGCGCCTGGGAATCATTTTTTGGTGATTTAACCCCCAATTCCAACCCTTAATGCTGAGTCTTTGGTATGACTTGGCCGGGATTTGAACTCACGACCTACCCATCTCAGGACGGACACTCTAACTACTAAGTCACTGAGTAGGTTATATGTTGTCCTGTAGTTACTTTTTAAGTTGTGTGCATGTATTAAACATTATATATGTAGCGACATTTTATTATTTTCATTTGTTTTTTTCCACACATTTTTTCCATTGCATTTTATTAATATTATTATCCAATTAAAAGTATGAATGAATCAAAACGTGGACTCTGGTAGATGAGCAGCATTGTTACATCATGGATGTTAACTACAGCAAAACATCAACAAAGAAGAAAAAGGCTGAAGTTAGCAACACATCACTGAACTTTAGAGTCACCGTGAGTGGAGTTGCTTGTTTTTATTGTTGCATTTGTACTTATTTCACCTCACATCTTCACTTTTAATCCTAAAGTCTTCTTAAAATACATTGTTGTAGGCTTCTAATATTGATGTTTATGATGTGTGTGTGTAGTCTGTGGAAAGTGTTGTTGTCCCTTGTGGATCCATTTGTTCACTTGAACGGACACATCATCATCATCGTTATCATTATCAAAATACAGATTTAAGTACTGTATTAGAGTGCCTCTTGTAGTACTCCAACTCGCCACACTGAGAAGTGGGGGCAATCCTGAGCTAGCAGATGCATGTTGCTATCATGTTTTATCAGCGAGGAAGACAGCATTTGTGTTTACTTTTTTGTCGGATCCAGGTTGTATTGCTCCGCTGAATAAATGAATCACTATGGCTGCCAATATGTAGGATTATATATATATATATATATATATATATATATATATATATATATATATATATATATAAAAAAAATCCTACATATATATATATGTTTAAAGGCCTACTGAAATGAGATTTTCTTATTTAAACGATGTGTCATACTTGATCATTTCGCGATATTGCCATATTTTTGCTGAAAGGATTTAGTAGAGAACATCCACGATAAAGTTCGCAACTTTTGGTGCTGATAAAAAAGCCCTGCCTTTACCGGAAGTCTCAGACGATGACGTCACATGTTGATGGCTCCTCACATCTTCACATTGATTTTAATGGGAGCCTCCAACAAAAACAACTATTCGGACAGAGAAAACGACAATTTCCCCATTAGTTTGAGCGAGGATGAAAGATTCGTGTTTGAGGATATTGATAGCTAAGGACAATAAAAAAAATAACAAGTAAAAAAAAAAAAACGCGATTGCATTGGGACGGATTCAGATGTTTTTAAACACATTTACTTGGATAATTCTGGGAAATCCCTTATCTTTCTATTGTGTTGCTAGTGTCTTAGTGAGTTTAACAGTACCTGATAGTCAGATGTGTGTGTTCACGGGTAGAGGTGGGTAGAGTAGCCAGAAATTGTACTCAAGTAAGAGTACTGTTACTTTAGAGATTTATTACTCAAGTAAAAGCAAGGAGTAGTCACCCAAATATTTACTTGAGTAAAAGTAAAAAGTATGTTGTGAAAAAACTACTCAAGTACTGAGTAACTGATGAGTAACCTGTTTGTTTAATGATTACGGCAACAAATAATGCACAAAAACATAAAAATAGCAATGAGCAAATTCATAGCCAGGAATATCTCTTAAGCAACTAAAACAATAATATATATTAAATAATAGTACATTAAAATAAAATTAAAAAATGGCACATTGAGCCACAATAACTTAACAGCACCATAGCTTCAGTAGGCATTCATTGATTTGATTGATTGATTGATTGATTGATTGATTGATTGATTGATTGATTGATTGATTGATTGAAACTTGTATTAGTAGATTGCACAGTACAGTACATATTCCGTACAATTGACCACTAAATGGTAACACCCCAATAAGTTTTTCAACGTTAATCAATTACTTAATAAATGATCAAGTCGAGGTGATCTACCTCATATATATATATACATACACACACATATCATACATACACACACATCATTTATACACACACATATATATACACATACATTTATATATACAGTATATAATTTATATTTATTTATTTTGCTGTTTTTGTTGACATGTTAAAGGTGTTTTAATGAATATACATGCATGTTTAACATATAGATTCCTATCTTTCATGAAGACAAGAATATAAATTGGTGTATTACCTGATTCTGATGACTTGCATTGATTGGAATCAGACGTCCACGTTTTCAAATGGAGGAGAAAAAAAGTTCCTCCTTCCTGTCTAATACCACATGAAAGTCGGTGGTTTTTGGCATCTTATTTGTCCAGCTTCCATATTCGTTTTTATACACTTTACAAGAAATACATTGGCGGCAATCTCCGTTGCTTGCTAGCTCGTTTGCGCTGGCTTTCGGAGACTCTTATTTTGTTAATGCAGGCGCGATGGAGCGGCACTTTTATTGTGAAGACAGGAACTGTGCGATCAGTCTTTAGGCTTTTGACGGGAAGTACGGTTGAAATAAAAAGTGTCTTTTTTCCTTTACACTTTTGATTGATTGATTGAAACTTGTATTAGTAGATTGCACAGTACAGTACATATTCCGTACAATTGAACAGTAAATGGTAACACCCCAATAAGTTTGTCAACACGTTTAAGTCGGGTTTTACGTATCACGGTCATGTGACCACCTGGCTCTGTTTGATTGGTCCAAGGTCACCAGTGACTGCATGTGATTGGTGAAACGCAGGCATGCGTAGTTCCTACTTTGAAGCTCTGTCATTAAACAAAACAAACATTAATAGATCGATAAAAAAAAGTAGCGAGTAGTGAGCTTAATGTAGATAAATGGAACGGAGTAAAAGTAGCGTTTCTTCTCTATAAATATACTCAAGTAAAAGTAAAAGTATGTTGCATAAAAACTACTCGTAGAAGTACAATTTATCCCAAAAGTTACTCAAGTAAATGTAACGCGTTACTACCCACCTCTGGTGACATTGTTGTTTGAGTAACAATATTTTTAATGTGCTTCTACATTTATAGATTAGATATTTTATATTAGTGCTATTTTCAGTCCAGCACATGCCTTAATATGCAACAATGTGTAATTTTATTAAAAAAAAAAGAAAGAACAATTTGAGTAAACAGTACGAGACTTATTTTACATGGAAAAAACATTTTGTGTGTATGTACACACACACACGCGCACACACACGCGCACACACACACACACACACACACACACACACACACACACATATATATATACATATATGTATGTATATATATATATACATATAGGTATATATATATATATATATATATATATATATATATATATATATATATACTTTTTAAATACACCAATGTTGCAACTGGACACATCCTCAGTGATGTAACCTAGGATCACAGGGGGTTTCGGGTCTTTCAACAATCAGACCCCCTCCCCTAGGCGACCCAGCCGGGGTTGATCAGGCCCCAGCCTGTGTCCAGGTAGCGCTACTGCCCTACATGCCACGCCTCTCCCCTCCTGATCCACAGCCACCTTGATGCCACTTCTGCTGCATCTGTGACTAACTTCATGGCCCTTTGCTGGCTGGCCCCTGTGATGCCAAGCATTCTGTAGGCCCTGCAGAGAGATTTGCCCACAAACCCTCAACACCCCACTTCAACCGGCCGGCACATCGCTCGCCACCCATTGCTCCGACACTCCTCCACAAGCTGAGAGTACTTTGCACTCTTCCTCTCATTGGCCTCCTCCATACGGTCCTCCCAAGGCACTGTGAGCTCCAAGAGGATTACCTGCTTGGAGGCCACTGAGGTGAGCACAATATCTGGCCTTAGTGTT